>NC_136936.1:36565113-36595113 GCF_949987615.1 Pollachius pollachius
CCGCTCACACACTCTGCAGCCACGCCTCTCCCAACGCTGCGGAATGGACACACTAAATATGAATTTATTATCTCTCCTCTTTTGGGTGGGACGTTTGGTTTCCATTCAATGGTAACTCTTTTCCTTGCGTCTCTTCCTCTGCCATCGTTCTCTCCACTCTCTCTCTTTAATATCCACTGCCCTGACACCCTGTCTCTCCGTGACTGTCTCTCTGATTCTCTCCCTCTCCCTGGCTCTCTCTCTCTCTCTCTGTCTGTTTCTTTGTGTCCCTCTCCGTGTTTGTATGTCTGCCTGTCTATCTTTCTGTCCTGCTCAAGTTGTCTCTTGCTGTTATGTTCTTTGGCTTTCTCGCCTGGTTTCTCTCTCTCTGTCTGTGTTTGTCGGTGTCTCTCGCCCTCTTTCCTGTTGCCAACATCACTCAGGCTTAAGGGCTGACAGACAGAGAGGCTTAGAATGAACAACAGGTGTGTTGGTGTGTGTGCGTGCGTGTGTGTGTACTTGTGGGTCTTGGGAGCTGGGTGCGGTGTGTGTATTCCTCCCTCAAGTGTGTGTGTGTGTGTGTGTGTGTGTGTGACTTTGACAACAGTCAAACAGTGATAAGACAAAGCCAAGACTAAATCTTTAGGGAGACCCATGCTCTTACTCTGCATCCCCCTGCCTGCCTTCTTTCTTTCTGTCCTTCTTTCACTTTCCCAATGTATTTGCAACCTCAATTGCTTTTGTGTTCATCCAGAGTGATCCAAAGTGCTGTTCTGCAGCTCCGTAACAGCGCCATCATAGAGCATTTTATGCTGTGTGTGTCTGCGTTAACATATGCATGCCATTTGTACACACGCCCATCCACCTTTGACCTCTCACATGCATTTGGATGTGTTTTGATTTTTATACTTCATGTAGGTAGTTGATTGGTATTGTGTGTGTGTGTTTGTGTGTGTGTGTACACATGTGTATATGTGATGTGTATAGTGTGCACTTGTTTCAAGTGCATAATTCATAGGAGGAAGTTTGTTTAATCTCTTATATGACCCCCTTCAACCCCCCCCCCCCCCCCTTCTTCAACGTGACCCCTGACCCCTACCACTGAGCACCTGGAGGTAAGCAGCAGCAATCCGAAGATGGTTTTTATACACAGGGTGCTGTCATGTCTGATTACGGTCCCCATTCATCAGTCAGGGCACACTGGCCTCAAAGGCCCACCGCGGGTCTGAGAGAGACCTAGAGATGGAGGTGGAGAGAGAGGAAGAGAGAGAGAGAGGTGGAGAGAGTGACCGAGAGAGAGAGAAAGGGAGGTAAACATGAAGCAAAGTCAAGAAGGGGTTAGACAGAAGGGTTTAAAATGATGGGTCATTTGTTTTCTTTTCAACTGTATGATACATGGGTATCTAATGTCTGTGTCTGTGTGTGTGTGTGTGTGTGTGTGTGTGTGTGTGTGTGTGTGTTTGTGATACTCAGTGTAATGACCTTTCCCATCTCTAGCTCCCACAGCGGCCATACATTAGTGTCTGGACAAATCGATGAGTGATGATCGATGTGTATTATAAAACCCTGCCCTCTGCACGCCTGTCACTGTCTCTATGAGTATGGAATAGGATAGGGCTATGATTGGATGTGATTATAGAATATGCATTAGGGAGCCGAGGTTCAATCAAAAAGAAATAACAATTAAGATCTAAATTCATGAAAGTTTAATAAGCACTTATAACGATGCCTCTTAGACTGTAAGGAAAGAAAAAGATTACTAGACATAATACACTGGCCAGAAGCACGCTATTTGGCTATTTGGCATGCTACCCATTCATGCTAACACATGCACATATAACTTCATACACACTCAATATATATTTCCATTACATTCAATTCTTTTCAACAATACGCATGGGATATGCTCAAGTCAGCCAGGAAATTTCTATGAAAACGTAAAAATGAAAATAATTAATAACCAGGCTATTCATAGAAGGCTGGTTTTATTTGCGCTTTGACCGTGGCCGGATATTTATGTGCATTACCAAGAACAGTTCCCGGAAAAGTACTCTCTTTTTATTCATATATATATATATATAATATATCTTTTTAATTATGTAATTATCAGCGACATTGAAAGCTTTTTAAGGCCACTGGTTCTAGGGCGTGGAAGCTGTGTGAAAGATTGCAGCCAGAGGGGACTGGTTTAGCCCAGAACGCAAGGGACAGACCACTGCCTGGCTGCTGCTAGTGGTGCTAGTGGTTGTTTTTCTGTTTCTCGAACTCTCCATTTGTCTCTCTCTCTATTTCACTCTGTTCCTTTTCATTGCATTTTCTTTACTGCACTATATTCCATCGCTCACAGTCTCTTTATCTCTATCTCTTTTCCCCTTCCCTTGTATGCTCCCGCCACACCTTCTGTTTCTGCTTCTCTTTTTTGTTAATCTCGCTTTTGCGCTCCATCCCTCTCCGTCTATTTCTTCTATTTGTCTCTCTATTTGTCTCGTTGTCCCTCAGTCTTTCTCGCTCGCTCTGTCTCTCTCTGTCAGTGTCTGTCTCTGTCTCTCTCTCTTTGTTTCTCTCTCTATATCTCTCTCTAACACCCTCTCTCAATTCCTCTCTCTCTCTCTAAAAGCAGCTTAATTCCATCATGTTATGGTGGGACAGCAGTAATTACATTTATGACACAGATCCTGCTACTCGCAGCAAAATACTGCGTGCATTTGCTCCTTTGTATGGCTGTTTTTTGTGTGTGTGTGTGTGTGTGCGTTAGTGCATGCATGTGTGTGTACTTATTCGTGTGCTTATCCATGCGTGCTTGCCCGCTTGTGTCTGTGTCTGTGTGTGCGTGTATAAAACCCTGTGTGCGTGCGTGTTTGTACGCGCTAGTCTCTGATAACCGTCCCCATCAACATTATTTAGCGTTTGTTTCATCTCACTCCAGCAGACAGGGTGCATTAGCGTGGAGCATCCGACCCCGTGTTCGCGGGGCCCCTGCTACATACATGTCTTCCCCCAAATGGGAAAGTGCCAGAGAGATTTCAGTTTGTCTTCTTCCCTTTAAAAACCATGACTATGGCGAATGAACCCCCCGTGCATGTGCCCTCCCCCCCCTTACTTATTAGGTCGAAACGGAGGAAACATCAAACGCCTTCTTTCACAAAGAATGTGTTAATCTGCTGCCGGCGATGCGTGGCGCGCTATTGGCTGGTGGGGCAGCGCCAGACGTTAAGAGGGAGCATATAAAAACCGGGTGGGGATTACGTGTTTGGACGGAGCGATTACAGTGGTAGAATACTGGGTGTCTCCGACGCGCCCCGGCGCTGTTGATGTTGTGGGGCGCTGTAAACACGCGCGCCGGCCGGCGGCGCTTCAGCATCAATCTCCAGAAGCGCCAAAGAACATTTCATCAAAGCGTCCCGAACAACATAAGCTCCGAGTTCCCCCAGTCCTCCCTTTGCCCACGGCTCGCTCCGGCGGGGTTCAGATACTGCTCAAGCCCTGGTGTCTTCTGGGTAAATTCAGACCCACCGCCGCCTGACCTTACATTGGACCAGAGGTGTTGGAGATTTTCCCTCCCGTTTCTTGTAATTTGGTATTCCGTACTGATGCAGTGCCAAACGTTTCACTCGTTTAGTGGAGCGTTTATTACGTGGTGTGTCTTCCTTAAGCTTGGGAGTCTGATGTTTATTTCAGCAGATCGTTTTACTTGTCCCTTGTGGGCCTGTGGACCGTCTCTGTGAGCTGTTTTCCCCGGCTGGAAGCTGCATTCAGCAGCCAAACGTCATTCATTTTATCCGCCCCTCCACCGCTGGCATGGCTCAAGAGTCCCTTGGTAGGGCCATGTCTCGCCGTCTGCCCATCCCAACTCCTCTGTCATCTTTTATTCAACTTACATTTTCTAGTTTTTCTCCCTCAGTTCCTTTTTTAAGGAGGATTAACATCTGTCGATCAGTGAGGTTGTTTAGTTGCGTAAGGTTCTGCTTGTTGGTGGATCTCAATGCGTGGGGTTTGAACCTGCTGTGGGTGGGTTTCTCTGACTTCTAGCCCCGAGTGGGAGGCTGAATCTCATTGTCAGAGCTGGTGTTTTGTTTATTTATGGACGTTGGATATCATTAAAATCACTTGGTGAGCGATTTGAAATTATAGCAGTTTATTTGTTCACAGCGGTTTACAGGTTATGGTTGATTGATGTTGTGTTCTACTAGCAACACGTGTGTGCGTGCTTGTGTGTGTGTGTGTGTGTGTGTGTGTGTGTGTGTGTGTGTCTGTGTGTGTGTATGTGTGGGTGGACGGTAATGACTGCAAGATAAAAGTCCCTCGGAAGACCGGTTTGGCATACGCTGTGAGCAGATTTCCAAATTGTTATTGTGGTCGAGCTGCTGTTTTTCTTCTAATAGAAGAAGGTTCATCTTGAGGTCTTTTGGACGTAAACATAGATTTTGGGAAGTCATGTGTAAGGCTCTCCAACTGTCCACTGGCAGTTTGGTTTATGTCACTCAAACCTCAGCTGGAAGAATGAAAAAGTCAAAGTTACCCCAACTAGTTGCTGTGGGTTAAACTGTGGGTTAACTGTGTAGGTTAAACACCTTTAAACACAGCAGTGTGTTCCTCTACCCGCTGATCGGTCACACTACCCATAACGGTATAGTCTCCGAGCTCACGGATTCCCCTTCTCTGTGCATGGTGTGTCATTGCGTCTCATCATAGGAACTGTCAGTGGATTAACCAGTGAGATTATCACAGCTCCTGAGCTGATTATGTCTGGATTATTATCTTCATGCAGATCTTGGGCTAGCGGATCAGACTCAGATGAACTCCTTCCTGATCCTCACACTGCGTACAGGACGTCTTTGTTCCTAAAGATTCTGAGGTTAATAAACAACCGCACCAGCCAAGATAAAACACGCTGTACTTCTTTAATCCCAGACGGGAAATTCAGCAGAAACAAAAGGACCGTCATAGAAATTCAAATACGAGTAAGAATATCAAATATGAAGATAAGACTATAGTGAAAACATACTGAAAATATATCTATCCACACAATAGGTGTTGTAGAAAATGTAAAAAAAAAAAGAAAAGAAAGAAATGTAAACATTATAAATGACAGGTTAAAAAAAGCGTAACTGAGAAGGTGAACGGTTTAAAGTTGGGAGTGGCAGGGGGAGGGGTGGGGGCGTCCTCATCTTCTGAGCTGGGGGGCTGACTTGTCACTGGCTGTCTCCATCTCCTCAGCATCAGTGACCCGTTCACATTATGCATGTACATAAATTCTGTGTCCACTGCTATCCGTGTGTGTGTGTGTGTGTGTGTGTGTGTGTGTGTGTGTGTGTGTGTGTGTGTGTGTGTGTGTGTGTGTGTGTGTGTGTGTGTGTATTAGCGTCAGTGTGTTTGTTTAATGGCTCTTTAAATGGATGTGGAAGTCACATCAGTCCTCAGATTTCATTTGCTGCTCGGAGACGGAGCCAAAGTCTCTCTTACACACACAGACACACACACACACACACACACACAAACACACACACCCAGAGCGCTGGTGTGTATAGGGAATCATTAGGTAAAGTGATGCAGGAGCACCTATCATGAATCACAGACGCATCACATCGACAACCCACCGCCAACGCGGAATCCCAAATATGTGTGTGCGTATAAGTGTGTGTGCCTTAGTGTGTCTTTGTGTGTGATTCTGAATGCATCCCCATGCTCCGTTTTAGTGTGTTTTATTTTTTCTTCCTGCTCTTTCCCTATAGATGTTCTTAAGATACTTTACTTCGAGAATATCTCTTTCTTTTTTCTTTCTTTCACATTTCGTATTTTTCTTTCTTCCCTTCTTTAAACTCCTTTATTTTTTCTCTATCTATTTTTTCTTTCCTTCTGTCTTTCTTTCTTCCTTCCCGTCTCTCTCTCTATCCCCCTGCGTGCTCCCCAGCCCGTCTCCCTGTGTGTGAGTAATGTTCCGGGTGAGATTCCCTCTGCGTGTGTTTTGTTCCTAAACAGCACAGCCGTGACACTGACAGATGGGAGGAAGGTAGCAGGTATTAAAACAGCCTTCTCTGCGGCCGTTTAGCTCCTACCCAGGACCCCCCCCCCCCAATCCCACCACACAGGGCTCCCAGGATGTCTTCATCCTTCTGCACCAGCCCTCCTCCAATCTGTCCTTTTCTGACGTGACTTCCTTCATCCAGCCCTCTCTCCATCATCCCCTCTAGCATACTCTACTGACAGCCCTCCCTCCTCATCCTCCTCCTCCTCAGGTCTCAACTCCCCCCCTCGCTCCGTTTCCTCTCCAATATCCTCCCTCCTCCTCTGATTCTCTCCCTCTCCTCCTCCTCCTGTCTCTCCTTCTCCTCTTCCTCCTTTTGTTCCTACCCCACTTCCTCCTTCTCCTGATCCTCCTCCTCCTCTCTCTCCTTTTCCTCCACATGTCTCTCCGCTCTTGCCCCTCATCCTCCTTGTCTCTCTTTCCCTTCCTTGCTCCCGTCTCCCCTTCCTCGCCCCCTTTCTCCCCCCTCCTCCCCCCTCCTCCCGGCTGCTTATCCCCCATCTTCCTCCAGCCTCTCCCCTTCCTCCATATACTTGGTGATGGATAGACCCAGAGGTCTCTCATCCATCAGGACCTCAGTAGCAGCAGTTTGGTTCAGACTGATCTCTCTCTCATCTCCCTCCACCACCACCACCAGCTCCACCACTACCACAAAGAACCAACACCACCTCCTGCTTGGAACATGTCCACACCAAGACCCCTTGGACTTCAGCATGGGACAGCTTGGGGCTCTGGGCCTGATCCGTGCTGATCCCGACTGATCAGAGCTGATCAAAGCTGGCTAAAGCCAACCAACTAGCCACCCGATCTGGACGTCGATACACTTATTGATCGCTGTTCTTTAGTTTCCTGTAGAAAGTTTTTCGTGCTTGGCAAAAAGTGCATGGTCAAGGCTTTGGGATGCGAGTGAAAGGAGGCTTTAGGATCACTGACACATATGCACACGATTGATTAATTGATCATGTAAGTGCATCATATCAGAGCAAAGCAAAGAGGTAATTTAGACATGAAAGGACAAGATGATCAATTAATCAATCCCTCTTCCCTCTCCCCCCATATGTTCTCTCTCTCTTTCTCTCTATACCCCTCTCTCTATACTTCTCTATACCTCTCTCTCCATACCTCTCTATACCTCTCTCTCTATACCTCTCTCTCTATATCGCTCTATACCTCTCCCTATTCCTCTCTCTCTATACCTCTCTCTCTATACCTCTCTATACCTCTTTCGCCCAGGCCCCTCCCCTCAGGTAGAGCTGGGTCCCACCCTGGGTCTGAAGAAGTCCAGCTCCCTGGAGAGTCTCCAGACCGCCATGTCGGAGGTCAACAAGAAGAGCGAGCTCCTCCCCTTCCATCGCCCACGCCCTAATATGGTCAGGGGGCGGGGCTGCAATGAGAGCTTCCGGGCGGCCATCGACAAGTCGTACGACGGGCCGGCGGAGGAGGAGGAGGAGGGTAAGAAGAGATGAAGAAGAGAGATGTGTTTCTGGTTCTAATCTTTGTTTTTTCAGGGCGACGGGGCTGTATTTTGACAATCAGACAAAATTGTAGCGGATGGGGTGTTCGACTCCAAGCTCAAAGGTTCTGGGGTCAAACCGCAATGTCCACAGCCTTACCCTGTAGGCATTCTCAAGCAAGACTTCCCAACCCCTACCTTTTCTTTGATGACCTGTATCTGCAGTTACTGTCAGTCACTTTGTATTTAAAATATCTGCTAAATTGCTCAGACAGAGCAGCAGTTCCTGTCTGTGGTCAAGGCGGCGCTAATAGCGTCCGGGTAACTCAACCTGTTTAGCCCCAGCTGCCGTCCCTTAGGGTTCATTTGAAGGCATTACGCCCTAGCTTAGTGTAGCTTAGCCTGGCTGCTAGGTGTTTGTTTTCTGGCTTTCCCTGGTTAAGATGTGTTGACAGATGACAGCTGAGCTGACCACTAAGGGCAGTCGATGTAATTACCCTAATTTTAATGAAAAAAACTGAGCTGTACGGATCCTTAAGAATCCAACACTTCATGAGTGTTATTTTTTATTAATAGTGTATTATTTAAATGTGAGAGTAGGAAGTAAAGAGAAAGCAGTGGTTTTAATTCCCCCGCTATGTTAATAGCAGCTGTCCAGTGTCTGTCACCACTGGAGTAATGAGGCTGCTGTCTCAGATCACACAGGATACACCTAATAACACACATCAACACAACACACCCACACACACGTGCACACACACACACACACACACACACACACACACACACACACACACACACACACACACACACACACACACACACACACACACACACACTCACACAGACAGTCACAAACACACATGGACACACACACAAGCATTCACACACACACAAACAGACACAAAGCCACATGGATACACACATAAGCATGTACACGCACACACACACGCAATCACACACACACACAGGCAAAAACACAAACGCAGAAACAGACACGCACACACACCGAAACAGAGTTATCATATCTGTTAACATCTGTCTAACTATTTAACACTTTGAAAGCTGTTGTAATCTGGTAGAGGACAGGTTCACCAAAGGAAACACAAGCACATTCACACACTGACACACACACACGACCACATGTGCAGATACACTGTCATTACATTCTAAGCGTGCGGGAGAATGGAATCATTTATTTTCGAACTAATCCAAAGTCATTATAATACCAAATTGAACAATCAAAACAATTAAATGTGATGAATTTCCAATATTCAGGTTTATTTCATATTAACAGTCCTCTTCTGCTGAGGTAGCTCATGAATATTCCTGTTTATTAACAAGATGCTATTGTCATGTTAAACTGCTGTATATGAAGTATATGTCAAATTCAAACCTTTTGTTGTTCTGCATTATATTAGAATAACTAAAGGGGGACGAAACACACGCTCAAACTGGCACACACATACATGTGCAAACGGACACACAGTGTCAAGCACATACACACACACACACACACACACACACACACACACACACACACACACACTAACACACGCAAACAGACACACAGTTTCTCGACAGCTGTTGCATTGTGGGGCTGCGGTTCTGCCTGGTAATTTCCTTTGAATGCTGGAGCTGTCAGGAGGATCGTCCAGGCCTCTGATGTCTCCTGTCATCTGGTTCCCACTAAACAACACTTGTTATCTTTCTCAATATTTCACAATCTCCTCATATTCTTCGATCTGCTTCTTGTTTTTCAATGCATGTTTTTTATAACATATTTGCTGTTGTACTGCCCTTTCAAAAATCTCTTTGTTTGACTTTCTTCCCTTCTGCCTGCGTTTCTATAATTATTTTTCGCCGCTCCTTCCCTCCTTCCTCCCTTCCCTCCCTTCCTGTACTATCTCTCTGTTCCCTCATTCTCTACCCCCATCCTAAATGGCAGTAGGTAAAACACTAACTTTTAGCCAAAGACTCATGTTTCTAAAAGGTAACCTAGCAACGAGATGCAGCCTGCCAGTGCAGACCAAAGCAAGCCATTAGTCCTCCCAGCTACTTAGGAGGAGCAGTCTGTTGACTAATAGGCCTTATACAAGCCACTCTTCTGTGCTGTTCTCTGGATATAGCCCTGGTTCTGTTTGCAGGTTATTCATACCTAAACTACTTACTCCGTTACCCGACCATGTAGAATGTCAGTTATATAGTGTGTGTGGGTGTTTGTGTACGCAGGCGGCTGTTTGCGTGTATTTCTGTGCGTGTTTGTCGGTGTGTGGGTCATGTCGGGAGCAGGAAAGTGTTTAGTGTGTTGAACTCGGTCTGATAGCCAAAGTTGGGAATCAAACCGAGTCCCCTTTTGGCTGGGCTAGGAGCCGGTTCACCTGTTGGCCTCAAAAAGACAAGAGGCCCGTAACCCCTACTGACCACTGGCTACTAAGTTACACAAAATGTACTCTGTAATCACTGTAGGTCGATTTGGATAAAAGTACACTTAATAGTAAAGCATTGTGTGTGTGTGTGTGTGTGTGTGTGTGTGTGTGTGTGTGTGTGTGTGTGTGTGTGTGTGTGTGTGTGTGTGTGTGTGTGTGGCCCTAGAAGAGGGGTCTGACCAGAGCTCCGGGCGGGACACCCCGGGCAGCAGCTCGTCCCACCAGGGAGCGGGGGAACAGACAGGGGAACGGACGGAGGAACAGACGGAGGAGACGGCTCCGTCCAAGAAGGAGAAGAACAAGAAGAACAAAGGGAAGAAGAAGGAGAAGAGCCAGGCCAAAGGGAAGGAGAAGGAGAAGAAGAAAGGAGAGGAGACGGAGGAGACAGAGAAGAAGAGCAAGAAGAAAGGCTTTGGCCTGCTGAGGTAATGAACTGTCTGTCTGTCTGTCTGTCTGTCTGTCTGTCTGTCTGTCTGTCTCTCTGTGTCCATGTCTGTCTGTCTGTCTGTCTGTCTGTCTGTCTGTCTGTCTGTCTGTCGATTTGTCCCTCTGTCTGTCTATTTGTCCTGCTCTGTTTCCATCCATCTGTCAATCAGTCTGCCCCTCTATCCGTCAATCCATCATAAACCTTAAACATGAAATGCATTTATGCATTGCGTTTATTTATGTTCCCCACTCTCACATTCATTAATACCTAACTCTCGCTACATTATTCATCAATTGATGAATTATGCACAAACCACACACACACACACACACACACACACCCACACACACACACATTCTCACTCTCTGAAATGTGATACATGCCGACGAGCAGCCGTTAGCCTGCCTGCTAACACTCGGTGCTACGAGCGGTACACAAACACCCACCGGAGGTGGCTGTACAGCCACGCACTGTGTTCTCACACAGAGCGCCCTGCCCTGTTAACAATGAATGCTGCTACGTGCACGGAGGCATCAGTGCGCCGAGTGGGAACAGTCACCAGAAGGTCTGAGCAACACTTTCAACTATTTATCCATCTCAAGAACGCATATCACATATCGTCCCATGAGAAGGGAAAACACAAACACATTCAGGAATTCCCACGCACGCACGCAGGCAGACACACACAAACACACACAGTATCAATGGCCATAACCCTTTGAACGTCCAGTCTTCTATATGTAGTTCTACAGTATACATATTCAACCAAGTGCTCCCCTTAATGGGACTTTTTGACGATTACATGGATAGAGATCTCTGGCGATCCGCTTGAATGCAGTCTGATCCATTAAGAAATGCAGGCCCAGTTTCAGGGAACACATACAATAGAAGTCTATGTGAACCACAACGCACAAAAACACTTCCAGATTTCAGGTGGCCATTTTCCCCAATTATACCTTAGAATTACATGTTATTTAAAGGGAACAGTTGGGTAATTAGACTAATGCACACTAATTTGCTTTAATAGAAGTGGGTCAATGGGCCCATTTTTCCTTGAAAGCCTTCTTTCTCTCTCTTGCTCTTTCCTGTTCCCTCGCTCACTTCACCTTACCCTTTATTTTGCCCTCTCTCATTCCCTATTTCTCTCACTTTCACTCTCCCCCATGTCCCTCTCTTTCTTGCTAATGCACAGCTATGTTCAGACATCAAACATTGTGTTATCTAACGCTGAACAGTGTTCCTTTTATGGTGAAGAAACACAGCCTTTGGTGCTGCTCGGCCGTGTGAATAGAACTCAGGCCTGTCTGTAATGGCGCTAAATTGACTAAGCGCGCGTCGGGACGAAATGTACATGGATTAATGGACCGATGGCCAGATAGAGGTGTGTTTGGCTCACTTCTTTTCACTGGTAATGCCTTATAATTTGCCAGACTCAGTTTATACCCCGTCTGTTGTAGGGTGTGTGTGGGAGTGAATGCGTGTGCGTGTGTGTTTGTGTGCGTGCGCGCGTGCGTGTGTGTTTTCATGTAAAGAGTGGTGCTGCATTATTAATGCGGCGTTGTCAATGCACCCCCCCCCCCCCCCCCAAAATCCTCCATCAACTCCTCCATTCCGCCCCTATCACCTCCTCCATTATCACCTCCCCCTTCACCTCCTCGACCGCCACTTTCATCACCACCTACATCACCTCGTCCTCCTCCACCACACCAATCCTTCTTCCCTAGGATCCACCGCATCACCATCCACACCCACCCGACAGCACTGCACTGCCCCCCCCCCCCCGTGTCCATCCTGTCTCACGTCTCCCCACCTTCTCGCCTGATCCCTGCTGCCTCTCACTGGGTTGATCGGCTGGACCGATACGTTGAAGGCTCCCTCACAGCCCCCCGCCCCCCGCCACCAGCACCTCAGCACTTCCACCCCTCATCCCTCATCTCCATCAATCCGTCTATCTATCTCCTCTCTGATCTACTGACACTCCCACATCCTCTTCTTCAAGTGCCTCCATGAGGATCCCTCCCTCCCTCCCTCCCTCCCTCCTTCCTTCCTTGCTTCCGTCCTTCATCTCTCTATCATTAATCACCGGGCTGCTCTGTCCCGCGGCGCGTCCGGCCCGCCGTCCCTGTCCGCGGCGTGATTGGTGCAAACGGCCGTGCACACCATGAAAGGCAAATTGGTGCTTTTCAATCAGGGCCGGGGCTTGTGGACATGATTGGTCACATTCAGCTTCCAGCGGTGGATTTGATTGGCCTAATGGTTTGGGAGACCATGTAGGCCGTGAATAAGAGCGGTTTCTGAATCCATTTAAGTTTCCTTCATTTTCCTCCTGATTTTTGGAGGAACGCAGGTTTGAAACCACTGTACACCACACACACACATGCATGAACACACACATGCATGCATACGCTGCATGCACACACACACACACACACACACACACACATACTCTTACAAGTTATTTACTCTTTGAACAATTAAACAATTTTGCTGAACCTTTTTTTATATTTATACTATATACGCTATATATGCTACGCATGTTATACTAAACACACACATACACATGTAAATGGAAACACAGATACGGTGCATGTCAATGTGTGTGTATGTAATTAGCATGTATTTAGGAGATTAGATTAGGGTTACATGTGTGGTAATGATCCTAAACGTTTTCACTGGAAGTGAGTATTTAATGTGTGTAGCGAGGGTCAGACATGGCCTGGGACTTTCAACAGACACACGGTCGCTGTGTGGACAGATGACAGAGATGATCTGCCCTATTATCTGGAACACTGCCATCTGCCAATCAACCTGTCAATCATCCTACTCCATGTGTGTTTGCGTGTGTGTGTGTGTGTCTGAGCATTTTTGTGTGTGTGTGTGCTTGTTGCGTATATCTTGCTGTGTGTGTGTGCGTGCGTTGTGTTGCTTGACACGTGCCCCCCCTCCTGACATGATGCATATTCAGGGGCTGGTAAACAGGATTGGTCACACAGACGTGTGTCAGATACTCGCAGCCTATTGGCTGACGACCACCACCAGATGCCGTGTGAAAAAACCTGTCTGTGTGTAGATGTATTTGTGTGTGTATGTGTGTCTGTGTGTGTGTGTGTGTGTGTGAGTGTGGTCCCTGCAGACTTTATGCCATTTCCTTTTTATCCTTCTAACTTTCAGAGTCACCGACACAGACCAGTAGCACACACACAAATCAAACGACACACACACAGTCTGACATGCACAAACACACACACACATGCACATGCATGCACAGAAGCACACACAATGTGCACACACATGCACACACACAAACTCAGCTAATTAATTTCCTTGACACACGTCCATGTGTCTCAGTGCTGGACTCTCAGCTCCTAACAGACCTTCTTATTATGGGCTGTGATCACCACCCTCTGGGTGGGCCTGTGTGTGTGTGTGTGTGTGTGTGTGTGTGTGTGTGTGTGTGTGTGCGCGCATAGGTTTTTCAGTGTTTAGGGATGTGTGTCTGCCCGTTTGTTCATGTGGGTTTGTGTGTCTTTGTGTGTGTCTTTTTTATTATGTGTGTGTCTTTTCATCTGAGTGTGTGTCTTTGCCTTTGTCTGTGTCTGTTTCTCTATGTGCATTTATATGTTCCTGAAGCTATGGTTTGAGAGCTTTGTATTGCAGAAGAAGGTTCATCCTTCATATAGGTTACATTGGAAACTAGAGCTGCTGGTATCAGAGGGACCAACTTTGACTTGTGAGTCAAAAGAGTGTGGGACTGTCTGTGTGCGTGTGAATCTATGCTAATATATGGATATTCAGTCGCCTTGTTGAAGCCACTACTGTCAGTGCCTCCGTCTGGCTATGTCACACTCTTTTGTGTGTGTTTGTTTGTGTGCCTGTGTGTGTTTTTTTTTTGTGTGTGTGTGTGTGTGTGTTTGTGTGTGTGTGACTGTGGTTTTGGGTGTAAATTGGTGTATGATGTATTATATCATATTTGTATGGTTTCCTTTACTCATCTCCTTGAATCTGCATCTTATTCATACCGTTTCTAAAGTTAGCTTGTAATTCCACATATGTTCTAACATTTGAAGTGATCACCTGAGATGGGAGTGCCTCATAAACGTGCCTGAAAGATTTGCTCCAACCTTTTTCTATTCTCTATACTTCCTCTCTCCTATTCTCCTCCTCAAGTCTGTATCTGCTTCAAGCTCACAACCATAATCACAAACTCATCCTCCTCCTCTACCCTTTCCTCCAAATCTCCCACTCCCTCCCTCTCTTATTCCTCTATTTAGTCTCTTTCTCTTTGCTCTTTGCTCTCCCCTGTTTCTTTAACTCTTTCTGTTGCTCTCTCTTGCTCTCTCTCGCACTGTCTCCACCAGTTCAGCGGAAATGCCGCGTCTCTCTGCTGGACTGAATTGCTCCATCGTGGGGACCCTTCGCCCGCTCCGCGGTGGGGCCCATTAGCGATGACTAGCTCCATTCTGGAGTCTATTATGTTTAAGCTCCACGGCTGGGCCTATTAGCCCAGGTAATTTTTTTGTTTTTTAACATTTTTGTCCATTTCTTTCTATTTTGTTGCTGATGTGTGTGTGTTTTTGTGTGTAGGCGTGTTATTATGTGTGTGTGTGTGTGTGTGTGTGTGTGTGTGTGTGTGTGTGTTTGTATCTATATGGTTTGTCTGTGTGTGTGTGGGGGTGCATGTGTGTGTTGTCTAGATGAAAGGTTCCATGGTAGAAAATGGACTTACTCTGTCGCTGCAATCACCCTCTCAATGACTGTCATCTGCAGGAGGGCCTGCTATTGGCTGCTCCAGCTAGGCTATTTGAAACTCCAAAAAAAGACCTGTCTGTGTGTGTCTGTGTGTGTGTGTGTTTTCAACCCGATAACCCAAGCAGCCTGAAACAGTTGCTGGTGTTTAAACTACTTCCTCCCTTATAGTATTGTGCTATTGATCTTTTTAATTATTAACAGTATTTATGTGTTTATTCATTAAAATTGCATCACGAGTTAATTCACTATGTCAATAAGCTATTACGGTTGTCGTGTCAAACAGCTGTTTGAGTAGAGCAGAGTCCAGTACTTGAGTGAAGGAATATGAATCAGGTGAATCTGGCTAACAGCTGGCCTGTCGATGATCATCTCTTGACTACGGCTGCTAGTCATCATTATCTGATTCATCTATGAAACATTTTCCACATTTTATCCTTTCCTAAATGTTCTTCACAAGTTTCCAGAGCCTTAAGTGAAGTCTGGAAGTTGTGTCTAATGAGCAGACTAGAGTATTTGAGTTGTATAATGATCTGAAGCTGAGGGAAGAAACCACATATTTGAGATTTGAGTGAGACAGACTGTGGGACAGGCAGACAGATTGGCAGTAGTGGAGTATTATTAAGATTTGTAGATAATAATAATAGATTTTTATATAAAGTGACTGTTAAAGACTTTCAGTTGTCAGAAGCTTGACCAGACTGTGTGTGTGCGTGTCTGCATTTGTTTGCGTGTGCTTTTGTGTGTGTGCGCTTGTGTGTGTGTGCGTGTGTGTGTGTGTGTGTGTGTGTGTGTGTGGGGACTCATCAGCCACTCTGACAGAAAGTCATTGGGGTGTCACTGACAGATGCCATGGCTGCCAATCATCTGTGCACGTGTGTTCCCAAGTGCACTTTGTGCCTGCTCATGCACGTTGTGTCCACATGGTCCCACGTCTTGCTTTAAGAGGCTCTGTATTTATGTAAGTGTGTGTCTGTGTGGTAAATGTGTGTCTGTCCCAATGTGGTTTTATGTGTTGTTTTTTATTTGTGTGTTAATGCTTGTGTGTGTGTCTGTCTGGAAGTGTGAGTCATACACGTCAATCATTTATCCTTTTGGGCTCCATCTACGAATCACAAAGAAGGGGGAGTGTCTTAGGACAGGCAAGGGGCGTGTCTAAAGGGGGGAAATATATGGTAATATACAAAAAGTGAGACTCAATAAACTCACAGATGACATAACAACTCCTACTTTCTCTGTGTGTCTCCGTTTGTGCGCATGATATTGAGTGTACAGCACATCTGATTGTGTGAGTCTATGTGCCCATATATGACAAAGTACTCTGTGTGTGGTTGTGTGTGTGTGCGCGTGTGCATGTTTCCCTTGTTAGTTCTCCCTCTGCTGTGTATTTCTGCTCCAGATGGAATCCTTCAACAACCTGTGTACATTATCATGTTTTTCCCGCTTCTAATTAGCTCGTCTGCACATGCTAATGAGATGGTGGCGTTACATGATGAATATTTATGGGGTTCCACCTGATGGATCTGTTTTAATGTGCTGCAGCCCAGTTCCCCTCGCCTTGTAAAACATGGCTGACCTTTGACCTGAGCAGACTGCTCCTGCGGTCAACTTGGTGGGCTAACTAATGTTTTATGTTAACGAGGTTCTGTTCCCTTTACAAAACTAATATCAGTGTGTCAGTCAAATACACTGTTTTCAGACAGTTTGTCTGGGATGCCGGACCAGTAGTGTTAATAGATTCTCATAGAAAGTCAACTCTTATTGTTGATATCTCTAATTAGTGGATTTTTTTCTAATTATTAAAGGTTATTCGAAGGGGTGTCAACTAATATCTTCATAATATTTATCAAAATGGAATTATGGATGATTTAGTCCCTCTCATGAACCATGTTGTGTAAACATAGTAACAACTTAATCGGTGTGTCTGTCTGTTTGTCTAGTGACAAATAACACCATTCTACTTGCAATGGTAGCCAGGCTTCTCAATAAGTGGCCCAATTAGTTAACGCTGGCTGTATAGAGAGGGGATGAGGAGATAAGGGGAGGAATGTCGAGACAGGGAAAGGAAGAATGCACATATGCAAATGCACGGGTTAACTTATACTAAAGTAAAGGAGGTGTGTCACATTAAAGAACAGATTAGGAAGAGGAGGAGGAAGAGGTTAAGAAGGGAAGAAGAGGTAAGCAGAATGGAGAGAATAGAAGCACCTCACAGAGAGAAAGAGACATAAAACGAGGAGGAGAGATGAAGGGGAGGTGAGAGAAAGAAAGGGGAGGTATCCAAGAGAGTGAAGGGTACACTTCCCTTGCCCATGGTAGTATTAATTAGAGCAAGACACACACACACACACACACACACACACACACACACACACACACACACACACACACACACACACAACCCTGTACTCCTGGCTGTACCATTGAGCCCTCCTGCATGGTTTAAAATGGGCACTGCCCCCCCCCCCCCCCACAGTGAGTCCTTATTAACCCATTTAAAAAACACACACGCACGCACGCACACACACTTACGCAGGCACACGCACATGCACACACAGACTGTCTATATCCTCTTTATTTCTCATATTAACATATAAACACTCTAACAAACATTTATTTTTACATATGACATGCACACAAATAATGCATAACTGTTTATTTATATCCATATGTAACAAAGTGAATCTGGTCTTTATTAATCGATAAACAGACAGCAGGGCAATTCTTCCACCCGTGCATTACTGGTGTTAGCCACATTATACGCAAGCAGCATTAGCAACTAGCTTAGTTAGCACAAACGGCGCTAGTGGGGATCCAGACACGCTATTTGATTAATGAATAAATGTAGAAAACATGGTTGCAGGTCAGGGTTCACATGTTACAAGTTATTTACTATTAAGTAGACCTATTATCGTTCACATACTGAAATCAGTGGGATCAATGGGGGATACCAGGAAGTATCCACATCCCTCTAGTATCAGAATGGTGGAGGTTAACAGGAAGTGACCATACCCCTCTAGCTGCAGTTCTGTGAGGGTTAGCATGGAGTTGCCACACCCATCTAATCTCAGTACTTGGTGGGGGATAGCAGGACATTTCTAAAATCTCTATAGTGTCAATACTGTGAGGGTTAGCAGGTAATAGCCACACTAACCACTTCTCGCTTTAAAGTCGGTATAGTTGGCTTAATATGTTCTGAGTTTTAACGCCAGCTACCTGTAAATCTAGGTGTTTGTGTGTGCGTTTGTATCATACTGCCTTTCTCCACTCCTCTCATTAGCAAATGTCAGCGGTCTGCATATCCCCTGCACATCATCATTCAATTAACGTCAATGGGGGGGTGGCCAATGAGTTGCCGCTGTGTGGTTGGGTGTTTGTTGATTCATGATCTTCTCCTACGTAATGATTTGCGCAGTGTGCAGCAGTGCTGAGTAAGCTTCCCAAAGTTGACCACACACACACTCTCACATACACACAAATACACAGACACACACACACAAATGACCTAGTATCGACTGTTGTGGTTGGCCTATTGAAGAGTGGCCACTCTTGTTGGTCTGATGCTCACCACACTTTAATTTACTAAAGTAGCTAAATGTGTGTTAGTGTGTGTGTGTGTGTGTGTGTGTGTGTGTGTGTGTATGCGTGTGCCTGTTCGTTTGTATTTATTCATCTATCCAATCAGTTTATTTATCCATCTGTATCTATGTATGTATTTCAATGGAATTTATATTGACTATTGCTGTGAATAAATTAGCATTTGTGTGTGTTTGTGTGTGTGTGCGTCTGCGAGGGTTGAAGTCCTTTTTCAGTCTTCACACACACAACTATACCCACTTGTTTCCCTCTCAGTCAAAGACGTTTTGTGTGTCTCGCTGAATAACAGAGTTTATAGATTGGTCCTCTGTCACGCCTTTTACATTCTTAATGTGCGCTTAACTCGTGTGTGTGTGGTTGTGTGTGTGTGTGTGTTGTGGGAATGGCGTGAATGTGTTCCTCTGTTGCAGGCGATGTCAATCATGTAAATATAATCAACAAAGCCCATATCCCTGAATAACACCATATTATCACTTAATCGTTTTATCTAGTCATTTAGTTAACACTTTAATCCAAAGCGGCTAAGAGTGAATTAAGACGTCTTTAACAAACGAGTCGGGGTGGGAGCATCTCACTGGCCAAATGTGCAGGTTACTGTTGATACTGGGGCTGGAACCCGGTGTCCTTCAGCTGGAAATCAAACCCCATCCAACCACGTCTGGACACGCCCTGGGTATCAACCAGGGTTCGACAGTCACTTTGTGGGCGACTTCCTTGTAATTTGTTTACGTTTGTTTTTCGCGTGTTGACATGTTCCAGGTTTGGGAAGAAGAAGGAGGAGAAGAAGGTGTCCAAGGCTGCACTGCAGAGGAAGAAGTCGGACATGTTGAGCCAGGAGGAGCTGCACATCATGAAGGAGGAGATAGAGAGGTACCGGGCGGACCCTCCTTGAACCCTTATGTTATCATCCTTGGGGATGTTTCCTGGACGCAAGACCTTTTGAGATGGGATGGCCCCGTTGTACGGCCTGTTCTTTCCCCCCCCCGTGTGTTATTCCGTACGATCCCTTGTTCTCCTGGAAGCCATCATGGTAACGGAAAGGAGGAAAACGGTTCCTTTCCCTTGAACAGGTTTTGTTGTTTGTTTTTGCTCCCCTCTCATCCCCCGCCGGGACTCTGTGTGCTCCATGTTCTCGCCCTGATCTCACCGTCCTCCCTCTGGAGTCTGTGCATGGATGTGCTAACACACACGCAAACACGCACGCGCACACATATTCAAGGCTATACCTGATGTGTGCCAACTGACACACACGCAACAATATTAACACCTACCAGACATTTGCTTCCTTTGATGAATTGTGTTCCCATCTATCTGTCTGTCCATCCCTCCGTCTGTCTGTATGTCATTCTCTGGCCTTCTGTCTGTCCGTCTGTGTCCCTGTCTGTCTGTCCGTCCGTCTTTCTCTCCGTCTATCTCTGTTTGTATCTCCTCCGCTCTCTCTATGTCTCTCTGTCTGTCTGTCTATCTGCCGGTCTGTCCGTCTATCTGGCTCTCTCTATGTCTGTCTGTCTGTTTATCTGTCCACTGTCTGTCTTTCTCCTCGTCAGGATCGAGGCAAAGCATCCAGAGCTGAAGGACCCCCGGGCCAAGGGGGACCCCAGGCCCAGGGGCCCAACGGCGGAAGGCAGCCGGGTCCCCGGGGGCCCCCGCTACCAGGAGGTGGAGGACGACGAGGCTGACCCCAACTACGCCCGCATCAACTCCTTCAGAGACCGAGGAAACGTGGCCTCCACCTCCCCCTCCCCGCCGTACTCCTCCCACCCCCCCGACCACGGCCGGGCGCCCTCGCCTCCGCAGCATCTCGCCCACCCTGGTTACGGTAACCACGGCAACGACCCCACGATGGGACCCAACGGCGACCCCATGGACGGGCTCTACGCCAAGGTGAACAAGCCCAGAGGAGGCGCCTCCATGGCGCCTCCTGTTGGACCCTCCCCCCCTCCTGCTCACGGCGGTGCTGGTGACAGGTGAGGAGCCGTCTGGAAGTCTTCTGTCTTCTGTGGCGCTAGTAGATGCTCTACTCATCTATTGATTCATGACGTATAGGCCATGGAAAAGCTTTCTTTCCTGCTGTTGTACTGTTTGTCTTTCTTCCTTCTTTGTTTGTCGTCTGTTTGTCTTTCTTCAATTGTCTCTCTGTGTCTCGTTGCCATTCTTGCATGCTTTCCATTCTCTAATTTATTGTTACTTCTTTCTTCTTTTCTAGAATTAAGTTCATAGTTGCAATCCTTCTTCACATATTTTTTTTTCATAATTAGCAGCTGAAACATAGTATAAATGAATGCACATAATAACTATAATAACTTTCTTCAATGGGGAAACATAACAGTATATTCTTTCTTTACCTCTTTGTGCAACCAGACATCAGGACAGACATGGTTTTCATCTCTAAACAAACAAATTGTGTGCGTGCATGATAGTGTGTGCGTGCATGCATGAGAGAGAAAGACTAGGGCACCAGTTTGCAAGTGTGTGTCCAAGATAAACAAATTACGAATGACTTGACGTCCATCAGTATTTCGACAGAGCAATGAAAGCAAACCAACACACACACATACACACACAAACATAAACAAAGAGACACACACACACAAACACCCGTAGTGAAATACGGACTGCCACATTATCTGGATATATCCGTCTGGATCTTAAAGCCTTTGTGCAATAAATAGAGAAAACAGAATTTATCGACAAACTCTTGACACTATGAAGCACGCAAACACACGCACAAACACAAACACACACACACACAGTGACGCAAAAATATTCACAAGCAAGCATTTCATATAAATACCCATGCATATTTAGGCAGAGAAAGAACACACACACGCAAGCACGCACGCAAGCACGTGCACACACAAAAACACACCAACAAAAACACACGCACACACACACACAAATACACATGCACACACACAAGAACACACGCACACACACACACACATACACATACGAAAACGCACCCACACATACAAACATACGCACACAAACACACATGCCAGGCATGAACACAAAGACACAGGGATGCATAAATATCCGCAAGCACCTCAAACACGCATCCATTGCTAGGCAAACAAACAATGCACACACACACACACACACACACACACACACACACCTCGTAGCTCCCTCACGAAGAGAAATGCTGTGTCCAAACAGTGGCAGTAAAACCAGCAGCTCATGAATACAGACGCTCTCCTCTGTGGTCCTCTGGGATCCCTAGCGTAAATGTTTAGCCTCATAGCTCACTAAAGAGCACATCGTAACTCAGCTGGTCCTCCATCACACACACACACACACACACACACACACACACACACACACACACACACACACACACACACACACACATACACACACACACTCTCTAATAGCATAAAAGCACACTCATCATCTCCCTGTTTGGGATAGGAGGTTCAACCCCCAGGTCTTCATTTTTGATCTTCACAGCGCGAGTGCAACCAGGAAAGCAGATCTTAGCAGATGTTTACTAAACCATTGAATTCCAATTGGTGGAAACTAGGATGGCAGCGGTGCATTATGGGGCCTGAGCCCCTCGCAGGGCCATGCATCGATCGTGAAGAGATGGACGGGCCACGGCTTGTTAACGTCAGATCTATGTTCCTGGTGGGTGGAGCCAGCTGCAGATGAGCTTTGCTGCTACGAGTGAGCTTTGGTGCTGGTTTAGAAATATGATATATTGTGTTGAGATACGACATATAAATTGCCTGGATATAAAAATGTTCCCATAAAAGGATAAATGGATTTATTTTTTTGCTGGTTTAGAGAGATATGCAGTTCAAGAGATATGATTGACATTTTTGCAGGTATGGAATGGTATATGAATAGTTTTTTTTTACTGCAGGTATAATATTAGTAAAATATAAATACGCTATTTTAACGCTATAGAATGATTGATATGTTCTGTCAGTATATAACAAGCTATTTAGGCTATTAACAAGATGTAGAATTATATATATCATATATATATACTATATATATGAATGTCTATTGTCTATTACATCCTTTTTCTGAACCTTTCATTGTATGAATGCAGTGTACCATGAGTGATTTCTGAATGTGCTCTCTTGATTCTATAGAATCATCTATGAATGAGATTTTGTTCTTCACAAATTGTAGAAAATTTCCAAAGTACTGTGCGCTAACAGACTTCGGAACGTACATTTCCAGGAAAAGCTCCTTCTCACTGCAGGGGGAGAAGCAGAGAGAAAGCCTCTTAAGTGCCCATTGAGGACGGCGTGAAATGGCGTGCATTACTCTGTAAAGAGATGTTTTTTCAGGTAAAATACCAAGTAATTATCGCCGGACAACGTTTAGAGTAGGAAGTCACTTCAGGCCTGTTGGGATTAGATTTGGTCGTGGAAAGCGTACTTTGCCTGCTTTGTAGACGGGAGAATGGAACCTGCTAGCATAGGCAGCTCTTAGACAAAGCAAATCAGTGCTAGATTAAGTTAAATTGTCATATGTTCCAGATGTAAATATAGTAAAATAAAAAGAATCTCATAATATAAATAATCAACTAACTATTGTTATTAACAATATTGAGCTCTTGTCTTAAAATTCTTTTTTAAATCAAACCATCAATACAGTCTCACCCAAAATAAAATTGAACAAGCTAAACAAGCCAGTTGCTAACAAGTAAGCTCACAATGTAAATGTGACGTCTTACTGTAGAGTAGACGTCACAGAGTTGACCACATATAACAAATAGTTAGCATATACAATTTCTTCCTAATATATTTTACCATTTTTTTCTGCCTTTATGGACTGGAGTGGTACAGGAAAGAGGGGGTGGGGTAGGGAACGACATGTGGCGAAGGGTCACAGGTTGGAACTACCCTGGGTCGCTGCATGTCCTATGGGGTTAGCCTGGCAGTCGGCTGAGCCACCAAGCCGCCCCACACTAGATATATACTTCGATAAATAGAGAGGAACACACATCTATCGCCATGGTACTCCTTTGGCCCACTGAGACAGTGAGAGTACAGTGCATTCTGGGGTGTATTGGCAGCTGACGGAGAGGACGGATAGATCTGGAGGAGACTCCTATATGAGGACACACTCACACATGCGTACACACACACACACACACACACACACACACACACACACACACACACACACACACACACACACACACACACACACACACACACACACACACAGACAGACTCTCTCTCTCCCTCCCTCCCCCTTCCCAATGTGAAGTGTCCACCCCAGCCAGGATGAGAGCTGCCTTCGCTTTCTCTCAAGTGGGCCCTTACTCGCCCCCTACTCACGCTGAACCCCGAGCACCCCTCTCTCTCCAGGTTACCATAACAACCACGACCTCTGCCACTCCACCAATTAGAAAACAATCAGCCTGCTGGGACTAGAGAGATGGGCGAGAGGGAGCGAGAGAGGGAGAGGGAGAGAGAGGGAGAGGGAGAGAGGGGGGGGAGAGGGAGAGAGAGGGGGACAGGGAGAGAGGGGGGGGAGAGGCTTGATGGAGGGAGATGGGGGAGAGGGAGATAAAGAGAGAGGGAGAGCGCAGGAGGGGGGGCGGGTTGAGGGGTTCGACAGAGAGAGAGGGGGGGAGAGGGAGATAAAGAGAGAGGGGGTAAGGGGGTGCACGGCAGAGAATAAAATAGTGGACAGCCAAAAAGATTTAACTGAATGAAAGGAATAATGAGTATACAGACAAGGAGGAGGCAGCAGTATGAGGGCAGCGGAAGACAAGAAAGGAAAGGGGGACAAACCTTCGAGTTTGCTCCACTATGTCGATACGCACACACAGACAAACACTAATATAATACACTTTTCTTACCTTTATTAACGCACAACCTAAAACTCAAATACTCGCACTTTATAATATAATACACTTTGCTGTTTTTCCCTTTATACAGGGTCAATCTCTGCATCTTTCTCTCTCTCTATCTCTCCATATACATATATCTCTCTGCGTACACACAAACACACGTGCATTACAAGCAAAACCACTATTTCACACACACCATACCAAATTAATATTGATTCTCAGGTTTCATTATGAATTTCAACAAGTTTGCAGTTTGACCCTACACTCAAAATGTCTACGTCCTTATACTCAGATTGTTCTAGTCTTTTATAGTTGACTTTCATTCTTCATTTAATATCCTCTCCCTGTCTTCCCCCCGTCTTTTGCTATCTTTAGACTTTTCTATCGCTGAATGTCACTCTTGTGCTATCTCTCTCTCTTGCCTTCCCCAACTCGCTGTCTGTCTCCCTTCCTCCTCATCTCTTTCTCTCTCTCTCTCTCTTTCTCACTGTCTCTCTTTCTCTCCATCTCTCTCTCTCTGTCTCTCGCTCGCTCTCTCCCCCCCTCTGTTTCTCTCTGTCTCTCTGTCTGTCTCTCTCTCTCTCTCTCTCTCTCTCTCTCTCTCTCTCTCCCCCTGTCCCTTGCTCTGTCTCTCTCTCTTATGAAGACGGCTGTTTGAGTGCCAGGTTCCTTGGTCTTAAGTGCTGCTCTCTCTACCAATCTGTTCACACTGAAGGTAATTAGGGATGGACTGGGGTGGTATTGTAGAGAGAGCTTGAGAGAAAGAGAAAGAGGGTGCGATAGAGAGGCAAGGAATAAAAGCTGATAAAGTGTTCGGCTGAGTTCTCTGAGTTGGTTTGGCAGGTGGTTGTGTGTGTCTTTGTGTGTGTGTGTGTGAGAGAGAGTGTGTGTATTTATGTGCTTGTATAAATGCATATGGTGTGTAGGTATGTGTTTTGTGTGTTCTTAAATGCATGTGTGTGTTTGTTTGTGATTTATTTAATTATTGTGTTTGTGTGTTTATGTGTTTACGCATATGCATGTGTCATCCTTGGGAGGGTGAGTGAGGCTGAGGGCGAACGAGCATGGTGAGTCCAGAGGAGAGATGGTTTGTTAGCTTGTGATTCATCCAGCTAATACAGAACAGTCCTCAAGAGGTACTTCAGTTCTCTCTCTCTCTCTCTCTCTCTCTCTCTCTCTCTCTCTCTCTCTCTCTCTCTCTCTCTCTCTCTCTCTCTCTCTCTCTCTCACTCTCTCCTTTTATACTGGAAAACTCCAGGAGGAAAAAACATTTCATGGCAAAGGACATCCACTGTAGACGAACCACGCTGAATGGAAACACTGGAGAACACACACACACTCAGATGCACACACATCCCCAAACAAACGCACACATGCACACGCACACAGACACACACGCGTACGTACACACACACAGACAGAAGCTTATAAGGTTGCAAAGCCTATATATCAGATATTCTCCCTGCTTTTTTATATATTAATATTTTTCTTAAGGTGAAATTCATATTGTCAACTTCGTGAACTGTTTTCAGCTGTTTTTCAGGTTAACAGTGCGTGTAGAAACAATATCCATGTCTCTGAGTTACATCACTGGCACATCTGAACCTGTTCCTATGTGTGTGCCCTGCGCCGCGTGTGGCTGTGTATACCAGCATTGTGAGGGCTGCCAGGCCTAGCCCTCTCACGGTGGATCCAGACGATGGTAAACAAGTCAGTCTGCAGTTTGATGAATTAATGGGATAGAGTCACACTTAGATTACCGGGATCTCATGGTCTTCAGGTCCTCTCAGGGAGAAGTGGAGCCATCCGTCGGGCAACAGCCTCACCCCTGTCACTCAATTCCGGTTGCCTAGCAGCAAGACGTGTCTTTGTTCTCCGAGTGGTTAAATTAGCATGCAGGTGTTAACGAGGCGGCTCCCGGGAACTCAATCAACACATGGAGGCGGGGCCTGTATGCTAATCAGCGTTGTTTCAGGGTTTAGGGAGTTTCTTTGTGCTTTGTGTTTTTTTTTTAAGGAGTTGGATTAAATTACATCTTTGGGGAGCGAGGTGCTTTAAGACTCCTTTACACTCTAAGTAACACACCAAAGCGTCTGCTGTATTGTGATTGGATGGAGGGTTTTGCGTGTGTGTCCGGACATTGGTGACACGATCACATAAACATTAGTGGTTCAATCAAGGATGAGTTTTTTTATGTGAAAATTATACCAAAAATGAATAGGATTGAGTAGAAAGAAAATTAGCTCGGAAAACGACCAACCTGTCTGTATTTTTACGGCACTCTGCCGTATATCCGTCAATCAATTACAATTTTTGCATGCTTTAAGAGTCTAACTATGAACCGTTTCAGTCCATTTCATTAAAAATGCAAAGATTCCTTTAACTTTAAACCCATGTTTGAGGTTCAATATGGTTTTCAAATGAAGCAGTCTCTCTGATTCATGCACCTTGTGTGGAATATTAAGTTGTCTTTATAGAAACTTGGTGGTGCGGGCGCGGCACTTATCTTTGGTATTGGTATATTGATTTTAAACTTTGATTGTGCTCAGCCTCCTCTGGAAGTGGCTTTTTGTGTCTGACTAACATGGAGTTAGCAGCGAAAAAAGCTTTTTATTGTACTTCTGTCCTGTACTTGCTGTTGTGGCACCCAAATTTTTCGCCCGTGATCAATAAAGTACCATCTCGGATTCTCAGCTTCTCTTATCTCGTAAAGTACAAAAAACAACTGCAGTATGTCGATTACAATGACAGACCAGCATCTCTTTGTGCTGCAATGACGAGTAAAGAGAAAAAGAACAATACAGAAAAGAAGTAGAAGGGTTAGAGAGAGAGAGAGAGAGAGAGAGAGAGAGAGAGAGAGAGAGAGAGAGAGAGAGAGAGAGAGAGAGAGAGAGAGAGAGAGAGAGTTGGTAAGCAGCACGATTGGCTCTTCGGAATTACATCATTATTTTAAGTGTCTTGTTTGTGTGAGATAGAGAGAGGGGTCTACAGAGAAGTCAGCCAGGGGGCAAAGGTCAAACTCAGACAACAGCACTCTGGGTATTGTAGTTTAAACTACACCTTCGCCAATTGGATCTGGTTGATTTGTTCCTGGAAGGGCGTCCATGATAAAAAGAGGATGGGAGAGAGAGAATGATGGCAAGGAATGGGAACAAACACGCATGCATGCACACACACACACACACACACACACACACACACACACACACACACACACACACACACACACAAAGTCAGAGTACGCATGGCTCCTGTGCACTGTTCTCCGTGCACGGCTGACAGAGTCCAGAGGGCATATTAAACACAGACAGGTTGTCTAAATGATGACATGCAAGCCAATTTACCACCTGTAGCTCTCTTTCTCTCTGCATAGCTCCCTCCCTCACTCTCTTTCTCTCTCTCTCCATCTGTCTATTCCCCGCTCTCACCCTTACTCTATCCCTCTCTCTCTCTCTCTCTCTCTCTCTCATACTCACACACATGCACAGGTTTGATCTAGCTGTTTAAATGATGATTTGCGAACAGATTTGCCCACTGTGACTTTCTCTGCCATTCTGTCTTCCTGCGCCCATATTTGGACAGCTAGTCTGAATGATGTCACGGCAGTCGATGGCGCACTAATTACTGCGCTTGCTTAAATGGCACCGCTTAACCGCCTCTGTCATTTCCTGTCAGCCGCCTTCCCAAAACACATGTCACTTCCTGTTAGCCCGGAGAGGAGAGCCATCTGACACTCAGACACACATAGACACACGCACGCACTCACACACATGCGCACACACACACACACACACACACACATGTGCAGAGACGTACACAGACAACGCACACACCCATTCAGACACACAATTGCTGTACCCCTCGTCTCCCCTCGACTACCACCCCACCCCACCTCCTCCCCATCCTCATTTTCCCCTCTCTCCTCCTCCCTGCCGGGGTTATGGTGATCTTTTGTTGTCAAACTTCATTAGTGTGGACGTCAACCAATTAGAGAAGAGGACCAGGGCTGGGAGATTAGCAGGAGGGGGGAGAAGAGGGGGGCAGAGGGAGGGAAAGGAAAGGTAGAGGAGGGGAGGGGGTAGGGATGGACATATGCAGATGAACCGGAGATGAGGAGAACAGAGAAAGATGGAGGAGAGAGGAGACCGAGGCAGTGAGAGTGCGAGAGAGAGGGGAAGAGATAAAGGCGAAAACGACTGACGAGGGAGCGATAGAGAGAGGGGGAGATGGAGAAGAGGAAACCAAGGATGGAGGGCGCTATATTCCAGACATCAAGCTGTCGACTCCAGCTTGGCGGTCCTTTGTAAACCACAGTTATCCCTCCTCTAGTCTCCTCCATTCAACCCAGAACTCAGCAGAAAGAGGAATCAATGGAACACTTACATGTTACCCATGTGCAAATACGTGCACAGGCACATGCATGCATGCACGCACACACACATACTTCCGCACACATAACCACACATGTACCACTGACAAGCGTGTGTCAGATCATGAATGGCCGCTGTCGCTCAATAGACTACAAGGGGCTCCACTTTCCTTTTATACTCTGAGGTATCGACTATGACCCCCAAGCTTTCCGTTCGGATAGCCAATGACGTGCTCTGCAATATGATGACACTTTGGTCCTTCGTGTGGATTGATGTATTTGCTGTGCATAGCCTGTTTTAAAGTTATCTAATGGTGTGACTCACTTGTTATAAGGAGTTATTCAATGTAAGTCACTCTCGATTGAAGCTTCTACGAAATGGGTTGATGTATGTGCTGTACATAGCCTGCTTTAAAGTTATCTAACGGTGTGACACACTTGTTATTAGGAGTTATTCAGTGTAAGTCGCTCTGGATTGAAGCTTCTGCGAAATGGGTTGATGATGAGGTTAACATAGTTTGTAGCATTCATCAGAGTACACGTTGAAGTTTATTACGCTTGCGCTAAAAACTTGAACTAACATTTACATCTTGAGTCCCAAACATGATGACAAGTCAACCCAATAATGTTGAAAGCGAAGAACCACCGGCTGACGTCTCAGGCTTGTTTGAAATTGTAGGGTTTAAAGCGGCCAGGCCACTATCATTAACAGCAGCATTTCTGAGGCTATTAAAAAAGCTACTTATTGTTTTGTGGTATTGACTCAGCCTTGCTGGGCAAGACGGTTAAACGTCCTTCGTTCCTTTAGAAAGAATGAAAGACGTTTCTTTCTTTCTTTTTTTTCTACCCTCTTCAAAGCTCTCAAATCAATCCCAGATTGTCTTTTCAAGCAGTATCGATTCACCAAGAGAGCTATCATGACTGTGTTTGTGGAAATGAAAGGACTTCCCACTTTACTCCTCTCTCCATCTCTCTCTCTCTCCTTCCCCCCATCTCCATGGTTCATTGATTGATTATTTATCAATCCAGTTTGTTCTCTTAGCATTTACACACGTGCACGTGGATACGTGCACACGCAGGAACTTGTTCCCCTTAAACTCAATCTTTCTCCCTCCTTATGTCTTCTTTCCTTTATGTTTTTTCAACACTCAATGCAT
>NC_136936.1:36600113-36665113 GCF_949987615.1 Pollachius pollachius
GAGCAGCAGACAATGATAGACATATCAATATCAAAAGGAAAGGTAATAATAAAGTAGATTTAAGTCATAATATAATAAATAATAAAGTTTAAAAAGGAGAAAAGATTTTATTATTTTTACACTAATATACTGATTTTTACTATATATGATATTTATATTTTTCTGCTATAATATACTCTTAGTCGACTGTTATTTGACCAACTCTCCAACAAATTGATTGGTAAGGTTTCAGATCCACATAAAATGTGTCCCAATGGATGACGCTGCAATTTGTGCCAGGGTACCGATTCTGTTCACACCCAAAGAATATCGAGCGTTAAAAACTAAAGTTGACGGAGAATCGCAGAGAACAAAATAACTAGCGTATGATATACTTACGATAACCAACATATTTTGAATATATATATATATGTATATTTTTTTTTTTTTCGTGTTCAGTGTAAATCTGCAAAATCCCATTTGGATATAGTTATATTGCTAACAAGTCTTTAGGGTGTTATAGCTAAGAGCTATAACACCAGCATAGGTAAAGCCGAGAACAAGCCTCTTCATAGCCCCCAATCAGGGCTGCATCTGAACCGGGGGGTTTGGCCTCTTTTAGCACGCTGAGCACTTTCTGTTCTCCAAGAAAAAAACAATGTTTTCCTGCATGTTGTTCTTGTCCCGGCGACAATCTGCCAACACCGCTGTCCCGTTTCGCTCGATCACCCCACACAGCCTGAGCCAAGCGATCAATACACATAAACTCAGCCATTCCTTACCTCCAAATGAGAAAAGTTTCTTGTTCACAAATCAACAACAACGAGAGGAGGGAGAGAGGGACACAAGAGAGAGACAGAGAGAAAGAAGAGGAGGAGGGAGAAAGAGGAGCACAAAGTAATAGATAGGGAGGGGGAGAGAGGGAGCTGTAAAAAGAGCGATAGAGAGACAGAGACACAGAGCGACCAAAAGAGAGCGCGAGAGAAAGAGCGCAATTAGCATGCACCAGGGGTAGGTAATTAAGTTTGATGTTAGCAGAAATGAAAAGAAGGCAGAGAGAGAGAGAGAGAGAGAGAGAGAGAGATGTCAGCAGTCACCACGGTACCAAACCGGCCGACCTTGCTGACGAAGATGTATTTGTTAATTGAACAGTTCCAACACGGCTGTGGGGGGCGACCGATGGCAAACACACTAAATTGGCCTTTTATTTATTTGTTTCTCTGGTCGTTTGTCTGTAAGATAAGTGAAGGTGTTTAGTGGAAAGTTCTCAAAGAACTAACACTGCTGATCCGAGAGAGTGGGAGCAGACTGAAGGAGTTTGTTGTAGAATATACAAGGGAGGGGGAAAGAGAATGAGGGAGGATAGAGACATAAAAGAGAGGGAGGGAGAGAAAGAGGGATGGAGATATGTCAAAGAGCGGGATATAAAGTGAGAGAGGGAGTGAAAGGGAGGGAAAGAGCCGTAGAGGAGCAGAGAGAAAGGGGGAGGCAAAAAAAAGTGAGTCATAAAGAAAATTGGATGGAGGGAGTAAAAAACAAGCTAAATTGATGGATATAGTGTGTTTGTGTGTGTGTGGTTGTTTGTGTCCATGCGTGTGTGTTGCTAATGCAACGCTAGCGTAGTATAATGTGTGTTTTGTCCCTGTGGCTCCATTAGCATCCCATTGATTCATGGTTATGGGTTAGCTGTCTTAGCTAGCAGAAGAATGTTTGCCTAGAAACAATTATCAAGCAACCAAAACACATACAAGTTGGTTGCTTTGTGTGTGTGTGTGTGTGTGTGTGTGTGTGTGTGTGTGTGTGTGTGTATGTGTGTGTGTCTGTGTGTGTGTGTCTGTGTGTGTGTGTGTGTGTGTGTGTTTGTGTGAGAGTGTGTGTTGTTTGCCACAACAACAGACTTTCCCCCTAGGGAAATAGGAAGTAAATCAACAGGGTGCTTGTGGTTTGATTGCATGCACACACACACACGAACCAACAAACACCAACACACTCACGTACACACACACACACACACACACACACAAACACACACAATGTCACAGTCAACAGTTATTGTAATTGTTGCGCTGCAATCTTTATTCAGTATAACTTAACGATGTTGCGCCGTTCATCATCTCCTGTACGATATCTCGGATTATTGTGCATCATCGTCGTTTCATCTTTTTGAGACCTTGTTGTTTTGATCCATGCCAAAGGTGGTCTTTACCTTTCCTGTTCAGTCCCTGTGTTTGTTTAGCTTGGTATGACTGTGAGGCCTGCTTCCTCCCCTTCTGGGTTCTCTCTGTGGTTTCAAGCACTGGTTCTCAATCTGTGGGTCGCAGCCCATAAGTGGAAGGCAGAAGGGCCCAAGGGAGTCGGGGGATGAACACAATAAAATAAAGACATTTAAAAGTGTTGAAAGGCTGAAGAGGGGAATATTGTTCTGATGAACAATGTATACATATAGATTTGGTAGAGACAGATTTTTTTATGATGGGTTTTGCTTGTTGTGTCTGGATAAATGAATGCATTGTTTATTTTACCAAACAACTTTAAGGAACTGCTTAAGAGTGTAAAGACTGGCCCATTTACTTAATTGATACATTGAACATTTGCTCTTTGATTATTCAAATATATTAACGTGTGTGTGTGTGTGTGTCTGTGTGTGTGTGTGTGTGTGTGTGTGTGTGTGTGTGTGTGTGTGTTCATGCTGGTGTGTACTTATAAAACTCATTGTAATATGCACTCATGGCCGGGTGCTTGTGTTTTTTAGTGTGTGGATGTGCCCTCATGAAACAGTGTTCACATTCATGCAAACACATAGCCCATGCATCAACAAACGCTGGCACATTGTTCGAGTTTAACCAAATTACCGTCCAAAGTTGCCGACACCATAAATAAGAGACAGTTTAATTTGATTTGAGCTTAAGAGAAGGATGTCTGGAAGTTCCCCTCTGGTCCTCCCTCGGTTGAAATCCTCTCAACAATAAACTCGCTGTCGGGAGTCATTACGGTATTTATACCGGAATGCCACTAAATACGCCACTCCTTATTTAAAATCAGGGTCTGGAGCTGCATGGTCTCAATAGGTGATGCTCTTATCATGTATTTATAAGTTATTTGATCTGATGGACTATTTTGCTTCCTATACTTATTATACCTTATTTTGATTTGTAATTTGCATATATATAGTACAATCTGTTTAGGTTCCGTTAAATGATTAGCATACAGTACACATTTTATATAAATATACAAATATATAGTCGATACATGGTTTTACACTAACATATCTACATAAATAGATATAGATAGATGGATGGATGGATGGATGGATGGACAGACTTTATTTGTCATTGCGCAGTCACCTATAAAACAAAATCGAATTGATACATCTGATATAGATATTGAGATAGATAGATAGATAGATAGATAGATAGATAGATAGATAGATAGATAGATTTACATCTTTATATATTTCTTACCATAATGCAACAGGGAAAAAATGGGGAACATGACTAACATTTGTTTGTGATTGGATAAGGATGTTAAACAAGCTGCTCCGGGTTTTATATCTCTGAAAGGTGATGTTGTCCTCCAACAGACACTCGGGTAATGGACAGGATTAGTTTAGTGTAATGGTTGAGGGTGTTGGAAGCCGTCTGCATGCTGAGACAGACAGTTCTTAGGTTTCTCACGGGGTAAGAACAGGCAGAGTGTGTGTCCCGCCATGCTCGTTATCAGTCCGCTGAAACAACACTCATTGTGTTGTCTGCATGGATAAACCTGGACAGAACTCTACCTGCTGATACATCCACCGAGCTAGGAGGGAGAGGGAGTCTGGTTCTGCTCTAATTGAATCATTTAGTTTATTGATCTGAGACAGCCACTCATGGATTACCTCTAGGTCTGTTCCTTACTGAGCGAGGGAGAGGAAGGTTCATTCTGACCGGTTGTCTCTTGAGGGCCTGCACCGGTACAACCACACTGACCGGCTGTCTACCAGTGCCACCGCTGTCCCTTCAGGAGCAAACATTGTTCGAGTTTTTAGGCTTTAGTTTATAGAGGCGTAATGCTGTTGGCTGTCCGGCTTTCGACCCACTGAGTGCATGTCTGCTAACTAATGTCATTAGCTAATAAGCAATGAGTGGTAAATTGCAGAGCCTCTGCTCAAACACAGCATTTAGTTCCTAAAGCCCATAGTTACGAAACACCCCGCTTGTTTTTCTTAACCAGTGGAAAAACTTGGAATGGAAATGCTTCATTACATGCTGCCAACGTTAGAATTAAGGTTATCATTGTAATCTTATAACTAAGAAAGAGGTATCAAAAGCATGAGGAGAGGGGGTTCCATATCATGAACTAAACCGAAATCCAATAAAATGGTATAATCTTGGGGAATTTCAGTTAATACTTTATTATTCGCCCTTACTGTAGATATAATGGGATTCCTAACCTTCTCCTGATTGGCTGACGCTCATTCATTTTCTCCCTCACTATCGCGATCCCAATCTGCCTGGTGGCTGTCGTGGAGATGAATGTTGTGGAGGTGACTGTGTTATGAACGAGGAGACCTTGCACCGTGAAACTGTTTCTGGAGTTTTGAGTTCCTGTGTCTTTTCAGTATAATTTCCGTTGGAGTTATAACTGACCCACGCAAGATTACATCCTCTGTTGTCTCTCTTCACTCTAACCTCTCTTGTCCTGACAATGGCACTGGCTGTCTGTGCTTACGTGCATATCCGTGTAAATGTGTGTGTGTCACGGGACACTTATTTGTCTGTTTGCCACCTTGTATTTATGTGTGTATTTGCCCGCCTGTGCGTGCGTATGTGTATCCCCCAGCCTATGCTTGTGTGAGAGAGGAAGCGTGTGTGGTCTTATTTTTGGGTTTGAATGGTTTCAAGGTTGCAGGTCTTAGTCCTTTCTCCTCTCTCCCGGGCCCCCACGACTCACGTCCCCGCCTGGTCCCCAGGCCGAAGCACTATTGTGTGTGGGACGCTACAGCAGCAGACTTTAAGGGGGACTTCCAGATTAGCGGTTATTCCCACTACCTGGCAAGAAACTATTATTACTTTCTTTTGATATCGTTCAGTAAGAACAATAGTGTGTTTTAGAAATAAAGAACATTGTCCCAGAGTTTCCTTGTAGTACCACAGCTGTTGCTGATACTTTTTTTGATTATTTGATTATATGTCATATAATTATCTAAAATAATGGTTAACAGAATGATAAAAAAAAAAGAAAAAGGCACATGTACAAATTTAATTGTATAAAATGACATACAAGCACAGGCCTACAAATATATACAAACAATATAATATCTAAAAACACAAATAACAGCATGATTGACCATGCAGTTTACTGACAGCTCTGCAAATTGTTGAGATTCATTTAAATCGTGGTAATGGTTCACAATTCAACACCCATTATCTGGTCACACCGATTAGAGTCTTGACCCTATTATCATAAAAAAGCAGAACAACACGTATAGTCATTGTAATGTTATAGTCTCACAGTTTACCTGGAAACGCACAAAGAGCTTTTTTACCATTGGTGTAATGCTCTGATTGTTGGTGTGTGTGGGTTTGAAATCAAATCAAGTCTGGAACAATAGCGGGATAGTCGAAGGTTAAGTTTCTCCACTCCCACACGTATGTCTGTAAACATCTAAGTGATTTGATACTTAACCCCTCCCTGCACATTAGTTATAAACAAGCTATCAAAGTCTCTTCTAATGCTGGGTACACTCCTGAGAGACCACACACCTAATGATAGATTAAGATACATTTAACTGTTTTGGTCGTTAAGTGTATGCAAGGAAACTATTTTACCAACATAGCACAACACACATTAACCGAATACACTCCCAGTGTTCATTTCAAAACCACAAATGGCACCAATCTCTCGCGATCAAAATCGTACGTTTAGTGTAAACAAACATGTCAGACGACAGTCAGTAGGCTCTAGGTATGCTAGCTTTTGCTAATGTTTTTTGGGGTTTTGCAGCATGCAGCGAGGTCAGCATGGCTCCTGATTTGCTAATGTCTTTTGCACAATCCATTGCCTGCGTCCTCAGCTGTCATCAGAGTTCCCCCCATACGAGAGGATTTTGGATTGGAAATATTGTATTTGTTTAATATTTGCGAATATATTCTGCAAATATTATGAATCGGTGAGGCCCTGATTGTTAAAAAACATAGGCCATTAATATTCCCTATCGAAATAAAAAACAGTACAACCATCAAAAAATCGGGGCTTTGCTAACGACAGTATTGAGGGGGAAATCGGTCCCAAAATCGGGCTAATCATCCTGTAGTGTGTACCCAGCATAAATTACCATATTAAAAGGTATTCTTATCTTAATCCCACATGCAGAAAAACAACATTTTATAGTGTATGCCTCAATGTTTTGAAAGGCTCGTGACTGTTATTTCCGATGTAGTAAACACAGACACACACACACGCACACACACAAACTTGTCCACTCTGTCCCTGGGTAGCCAGTTCCCAGAACAGAACAGGAAGAGGCAGCCTTGGTGCTTAATTGGGAGGAACTGTGGGGAATCGAACCTGCACTCTTGACCAGCCCTGAGTGGACCTTGTGCTTGAATGTGCCTCTTTGTTGTTGGGGAGGGTTGAGAGTTTTGTTTGTGCACTGGCTTCGTTCCGGAAACACGGAAGGACACCATTCTAGTTGGTTCCATTGAAAAGGGCCTTTTAGTAAACCAATAGTTCAGTGGCATTCGTGTTATGATGATTATCTCCAAGTTCACCAGCACTGTGCATCCATCCGTCTGTCCATTCAGAAATCCATTCATACTCTTTCCCATTTATGTCTATTCATCCATCCATCCTTCTGTCTATTTATGAATCCATCCACATTTGTGTATCCATTGATCCATCTATTGTTGCATCCATCTTTAAATCCATCAGGCCATCATTCGTCCATCCAGGGGGGTTGCACAAACACACACACACAAACACACACACAAACACACAAACGAATGCTTGCTACCTCTCCCTCCTTTCACTCCTTGCTACCTATGAGAGCCTAACAGCAGAAGAGAGGGAAAACCTAAAGACTCAAATATTTTTCTCACGGAGGAAAATACATAATGAAATCACGGCGTTGGAAAGAAATGCTGAATGTCCAAGATAGTCTTGAAGAATGCCAAGAAAACGATTCATCCATTCTCAATAAGCTTCAAATTAAACGTGTAACCCGCGCACATATGCCGTCACACACTGACCACACACACACACACATACACAGACACACACACACATACACACACACACACACACACACACACACACACACACACACACACACACACACACACACAACAACCACATTGCAGACGGGTGACCATGTGCGTAAGGACTTGTGGTTGGTTCTGCCCTTATAAGGACGCAGGGGTTGTTGGAACAGAAGTGTTGTGCTGATTCAGAACAGAAAGGGTAGCGGATTACACTGACATTCCTTTTATACTGGAGGACAGAGGGAGGGAGATGGAAAGAGCCGCAGAGAGAGGGATGGATTGAGGGAGGTAGAGAGGGAGACGGCTGGATGGATAGGGAGTAAAGGAGAGAGGTATGGAGGGATGAGTCAGAGACATGAAAGGAAGGAGGGATGGAGACAGGGTAGAAAAGGCGGAAACCTCAATAGGTAGAGGAAGAGAATACTGATGTTAAGCTAAAAAATGATCGGTGGCTTCATCGAGTTCAAATATGTAAAATATTTTGAGATGATCCCAAACAGCCGCAGCCAGTGCTAAAACTGCCTGGGGAGCAGGTCTGAGATTTACAGTTAGTCTGTAGTGAGATGAGTTCATTGTTTTGTTGGGAAGAGTTGTAGAGGCTACCTCTACTGCCTGGTCCCTTGTCCCACTGAGTGTCTGTCTGTCCGTCCGTCCGTCCGTCCGTCCGTCCGTCCGTCCGTCCGTCCGTCCGTCCGTCTCTGTATGTTCAAAGAGAATGTGTGTGCGTGTGAGTGTGCTTGAGGATGACGTGCCTAACGATCAGCCTTGTGTGGGATCAGAGCCCCCTTTCCCCTGCTGTCACATCATTTATGCTGACTGACCCTCTGGGATAGAGGTCAGCTGCTTGAGGCAGGTACTCCCTACACACATGTACGCGCACACACACACACACACTCTGCAGGCAGGTCTGGACTGATGGTTTCCGAGTCAATACTGAGAGGTAGGCTGAGGACAGTTAATATTTAGAGTGTGTCTTAGTGTCTGTTTGTGTGTTTGTACTCATCACACACACACACACACACACACACACACACACACACACACACACACACACTGATCCAGTGGTCTTTGGCCAAGTCACACAGCAGTGTGGGATTTGGCTGAGGTACAGTGGAAGAAAACCTGGTGTTAATAGAACTACCCTGCACTCAAACACACACACACACACACACACACACACACACACACACACACACACACACACACACTTACTTGGGCCGTGGTTGCCATGCATATTTGGTGCTTTTCTACTTGAAAAACAGCTCTCCCAGTCAAGCGCTTGCGTACCCTTACTCAAAGTCACACGCATACAGACACATAAACATACACAAAGATACACATACACTTCCACGCAGATAAACAGTTATAAATATTAACTGCCACGGACACACGGAAAACGTAAACAGACACTAAGATATCCCATCCAAACACACACACACTTTTCTACACAGAGGATATCCACAAGCAGACATATGAACAAACACACACACACACACACACACTCACACCTTTCTACACATAGAAGATACACAAGCAGACATATGAACTACACACAGACACACACACACACCTTTTTCCACAGACAGAGAGACAAACGAACAGACTGAGCTAAGATAGCCGATCCAAAAACACACCTTTCTACACAGAGGAGATACACAAGCAGACATATGAACACAAACGCACAGCTTTTTCCATGGACGACAGACAGACAGACAGCCAGACAGACAGACAGACGGACAGAGAGACAGGCAGCGCTGGTTTCATTGTGTTTATGGAGCTGCGGTTGATCGTTCTCGATGTAGCCCTCTAACTCTCTAAGGCTGAGTCTCAGTCGGTTTCTCCTTGGAAACCAAAGCACTGAAAACAAACGCCTTCCTCTCCTTTTAAGGAGAATGAAAATATTATTCATCACGCGTCCGCAGCTGCTTTCATTCTCCATGAAGCAGCGAGCGTCGCGGGACTGGATGTGGTGGCTGGGCCGGCGAGGGGCCACACACACACACACACACACACTCCTGGGAGCTCAAACACACGGTAGTGGATGTACTAAGCTACAGCAATTATACAATTTTGTAAAAACAAATTCCCACATTGACACAAATTGTCCCACATTTATTCCTTTCTGGAGCGATGAATAGTAAACGCACGGTATTACTGCTGAAGTCATGGTGACTTTTTCTTGATATAAGCTTCATCATTAGTCAACAAGCCTTTTGACACTTGATTAAGTTGAACGGTTAGACAGGGTTGGACATTCGGACAATCGGCTTAGCCGAAAGACAGACAGTCAGGCGGTGGTTCATAAGGCTCCCACCCGGTCACTAAGTAGCACTTCCTGAGGTCAAAGTTCACATCACTGACCCACGGGTCAGTCGATCACATGGGAGGGAAGATGGAGGCGAGAGGGAGGAGATAGAGACATGCATAAAGGGAATAGAGAGAGGAAGAGACACACAAAGAGTGGGAGAGGGAGATGGATGGTGAGACAGACAGGGTTACATTGGGGAGGGTAGAGTTATGGGTGTAGGTCATATGATTTGATGCCAGAGGGAGGAACGGAGAGGGAGAGAGAGAGTTACTTGTCCGGTCACAATATATAGTTGCATAGAGAGGAAAAGAGGGGAGCGTTACGGGTGAGGAAAAGGGAGAGCAAGATAAAGGGGGTAAGGAATTATGGGTGTAGGTCATATTATGGGAATATAGAGGGAGGGATAGAGGGTTATGTGTCGGGTCACAATATGAGGATGGAGAGAGCGGGAAGAACAGAAAGAGAAAGAGAGGGATATAGAGATGAGTTATGTGTTGGGTCATTTAGTAGGAATGTTAATATGATTAGTGAATGACTCTGACCCGGACCGTCTGAGTTTGTGCCGTACTGGTCTGGTGACCACAGAGCTGGAAACACACACAAGCACGCACACAAAGTCACACAAGCGCACTCACAGGCACATGCACACACACACAAAAACAAACCACACAGACCCACGCACACACAAACATACACACATGGAAATTTATGGATATGTATATGGTAATCTACTGAGGCACAAGAACATTCAGACCAAAAATCCAGATCTACAGCCGAAATTGTGCACAATCTCAGATATATCAATACACTAAAGAACACACAACACGTCATCACTACACGTGCTACAGCAAACTCATGGATGTGGATGCACATACACACACAACCACACACACCATATGTGCCCGATGGATGAATGAGCGTTCTCATATTAGCCCTGACAGAAAGAAGAAGTATGTAACCATAATTAAAAACACACACACACACACACACACACACACACACACACACACACACACACACACACACACACACACACACACACACACAGCAGTGATTTGTGGGCTAGCAGTGCAGGCTGAGTCAACATGTCGTGAATGATTATCTGTTTTAAACGTGCGCTACCCTGACATGCATGGTCCTGACTCCAGCAGCCATCGCTCTCCGTCCAGCACAGACGCCTACTTAGGCTGCCTTTGGTTTGCGTGTGTGTGTGTGTGTGTGTGTGTATGTGTGCCTGTGTGTGCGAGGCAGATGAGAGCGATTAAGGAGCTAGCCGTGGTGACATCACTCTCTGTGGTTCTGCGGTACTGCTGATGGTCTTTTTAAACTGCCGCTGTAGTTAATGTGCTGCTTTTATTAAGTACAGACATTAACGCACACATTAACACAAGCAAGTCTGCAAACACATAAACACATACACAAACAAACACACGCACACAAACACACACACACAGCAGACATTAACAGACGCTTGTCTCCAAATACATAAACACATTAACACTTACACAGAGACACATACACACACATTATCAGAAGCCTCTCTGCAATCACATAAACAGGCAGTCACTCACACAGAGAGAAACAAACACACACACACACAAACACTGTGTCCTTACTGCAGCTCTAAGTGAAGAAACATTAATATCATCTGATAAATTATCTGTTTATCCAGATTCTTGTTGCTCGACTGCTGTGTGTGTGTGTGTGTGTGTGTGTGTGTGTGTGTGTGTGTGTGTGTGTGTGTGTGTGTGTGCGCGTTGTTTTGTGTGTGTGTGCCCGTAGACTTGACTTTGTGTGTATTTGCTCAGTATGTATTTCTAGCAGTTGTGTACGTGTGTTTTTTAGTGGTGTGTGTGTGGTTGTATATATCTGTGGGTCTCGTTCTGTACGTTTATGTGCAGTGTGTGTATATATATATATATATATATGTATATGTGTGTGTCTAACTCGTTTTCTTGTATTTGTTTTGTGTAATGGGCATCTCTAAGTAAGTGCGTATATGTCTGTGTCTTGTCATATTTTTGTGTTTGCATGTCAGTGTAGCAGTGTATATGTTCTCTGGTCCTTGGCTTATCAGATCACTTCTTTCACCTCATGACTGGCAAACTGCCTTCGAAAGCAACCACACACGCAGACACACACACACACACACACACACACACATACACACACACACACACACACACTACAGATGAATCACGCAAATACACTTCAACTTAGGTTTTTAGTGTGAGGGTCATAGTTTCAAGTATAAACACACACACACACCCACACACAAGCCATTCCAGGTGTGTATGGCCTGATGCGTTTTGGATGAATGGATACTGTTATCACCTCCGACCAATGTGGTGTGGACAGAGCAGATAGCCAACTTTCTGTGTGTGTGTGTGTGTGTGAGAGAGACAGTGTCATGGTGTATTTGTATTTGCTGGCGTTAATATTTGTATGTGTGACCGTGGATGTAAGTGTGTGTGTGTAGGTTTCTGCATGTGTGTGTCTGTTTGTGTGTGTTGTGTACACACTGAGCTTATTAGTTCAGCTGTGGTGCCAAGGATCGACAGACGTAATAGCAACTAATGCGTATATCAACCTTGTGCGTTTGTGGGTCTATGTGCACAAATACAAGCACAGATATGTGTGCGTGTGTGTGTATATGTGTACAAATACAATCACAGATATGTGTGTGTGTGAGTGTGTGTGTGTGTGTGTGTGTTCGTGCATGGGACCGGAAGTGCTTGAGTGTGTGTCAGCGCTTTCTAAGGCGCTGTGCGTCTCTCCGGCGTCAGAGAGGAACTTCTCGGAGCGCTGAGGAACGGTGACTCATCCCCTGATAAAGCTCACTGAGAGACCCAACGTGTGTGTGTGTGCGTCTGTGAGAGAGTCGATTGCGGTCGTCGGGCAAGATTAAGTGCCTTCAAAAGATGTGGTGAGAGAGAGAGTTACATGAGAGGGTGAGAGAGAGGTGGATATAATGGAAAGAGGCCGAGAGAGGCAGAGAGATGCCAGGATGAGAGCGAGGGAAAGAGAGAGAGAGATGGGAGGATGAAAGAGAGGCAATGAAGGAGAGGGAGAAATGAGAGAGAGGGAAATAAATAGTGGGATGGGAGGATCAGAGATAGGGATATATATAGAGAGAGAGGGAGAGAGAGACGGGATGATAAGAGAGGGTGGTAGAGATGTGGAAAAAGAAAAATGGGAGAAAGAGAGATGGGTGGATGAGAGAGAAAGAGAGAAGGGAGGACGAGAGAGGAGAGAGTCATGGGAAGGCGAGGGAGGCACCTCTTGCTCGAGATTCCTCAACCCCTGAGGCAGAGTGAATCTCTAAACGGTGATAGTGGGAAGGTTAAAAGGGCTTAATGTGTTACATGGTGCTTTTAGCTGGAATAGTCAAATGGATGGAGAGGTAGAGCCTGCCAGACACCCTCCGTGGGACACAAAAGAGAGGGAGAGAGAGTAATATAATGCAATGTTTGTTAAATCTTCTGAGATGTCAGGAGAAATCTCAATACACTACAATGATGAGCAAGCATACAGTATGTAGCAAAAAAAAAGATACAGTGCCAAGAGGAAATACCCAGAATTTTTTTTTGTTGATAAGAATGGACAAGAATCTAGATTTGCATAAAATGTGCACCTTTTTTTAACACTCCCACTCCAGCCGTGAAAGAGTACAGTTTCTTAACCAGTTCTCTTTCCGCTGTGAAATATAGGCCAAAAGGTCTCTGAAACACACACACACTTTCTGTCCTCCCATCTGTTAGTTCAGTTGGGCTCTAGCCTCTGTGGGCCTCTGATTGGCCGAGCTCCATACTAAGGCTTGCTAATTGGCCAGCTGGGGCCCAGCTTGGGGTTGGACGCAGGTCATTGGTTACGCTGAGGGTTAAATGACATGTCATTGGTCAGAACCACAGGTACCTGGCCCTCAACAAGCAACTGGTGGTGAACTGTGACCGGCTACATCTGCAATTGTCTATGGTCCCTTTACAATTCTATTATGATAGATGAACAAAGATATGACTGAAATTGTCTGAATCTTATTCATAGTCTTGGAATCAGAGTCTCTTTGTGCATTTTTGGACTAGCCTGGGTACGTTTTGATTGAATTTGATTGGATTTAAATAAATGCGCTTGTGAGGATTCTGTGCAGTCTGCATCTTGGTACGGAAACCCTTGACGTGGATCATTGGACGAGCTGTCGTACTCGTTCAATTAAAGTCTATGGGTTGTGTTCCTACCTAAGAGACAGGCAGGGGAACTAGATGTGGTTGAGGAGCACAGCTGTTTACCATATCTAATGTTTCGGTAATGTACCAGTAATCGCTGCGCTTTAATTGTGTTCTTTCCGCTCTGTTTGAGAAATCGCTGCGACAGACGGCAATCATTTGTACCCATTATATAGAAAAGTCTCTGCTGCCGGCATAATTCAAAGACACTTATATGGATGCATTAATATGTTGTTAATATCACATTGACAGTTAAATAACTATAACGCATCCCTGTAGGCCATTTGTTGGGTTATTTATTTATATAATGTTCTAATTTTTTTTCCCATTTTCTCTCAGATTTTTCTTATTCTTTATCAAATGTCTTTCTCCTAAAAGCTTTGATCGATTCACCTCACTCCCACTCTCTCTTTCCCTCTGCCCCCTCTCCCTTCGCCTCTCTCTCTCTCTTTCTATGTCCCCCTCTCGCTCTCACTCACTCTCGCTCTCTCTCGCTCTCTCTCTCTTGCTCTCTCTCTCCCCCCTCCCTCCCTCTCTGTAACCTCTCTCTCTCCAAACTCCTTTATTAAGTTAAGGAGGGGAAATGAGGGGTGGGGGTCAGTCACTGAGGATTAGTCTGGTCCCAGGACATCAAACGTTCCATTCTGGCCCAGGAGATAATCATAGCCAGGTTCACCAGGAAATTAACTCACTGCCTTTCAGAGTGTGTGTGTTTTTAATGTGCGAGAACACACATTTTGAACTTTGTCCTGCTCTCACTATCTTTTAATCAAAACTGTTAGTGGACTTACGAAATTAACTAATTTAAGAAATACAAATAAGTCTATACTTGTGTCTTGCTATGCGCACACTACATAGTCACACATGTCTTAACCCCTCCCCACTCTCTGAATGTTCCATGAGCTTTCTGGTGTATGAAACCATGCCAACTGACTACCAAAAACAACAAGATGGCTGCCAATGTATACGTTTCAGCCTAATGCTAACTGTAAACTACACCAGCCCTGTGTATTTTTTACCGTCATGTACCTTCCCATATCTCCTCATCACATATACTGCTGTCCCCAATCAATTACACCTTAAGATAATGCTTAATTGTAGGTAAGTTAGTAAAGGCATGATGATGGTAGGATGAGAAAGGAACAGGGGATGTATAAGGTGATATCAACATGTCTTACCAATGTCAGCCAATAGGGTGCAATATGAGAGAGAGAGAGAGAGAGAGAGAGAGAGAGAGAGAGAGAGAGAGAGAGAGAGAGAGAGAGAGATCTTATTACGGACTCATCCCACCAGGTTCTAGATCCACCTGCTACCCACTAACACTTACACACATGTTGACACACACACACAAAGAAAGCCTGTACAATTCCAGCAACTCTATACACACACAAACATCTGCAAACAAAAGCACAAAACTGTGTGCAAATCACACACACACACACACACACACACACACACACACACACACAGACACACTGAGGTGATTCTATTGTGGCTGTGCTGTTTTTACACGATTATGTTCTTATAGTAAGTCGCTCTGCTCAGATATCACACACACACGCACATACAGACTCAAACACACACACACACACGCAGATAAATAATACCACACAGATATCACCTGCCTTGTGCTCCGCTTTAGAGAGGGTTTAGAGGGGGGGGGAAAACACTCTTTGTCTGTCTCTCTCTCTGTCTTTTTTTTTTCTGCATCTTTCTCTCCTCGGGTTTCTATCTGCAGTCCACCTGAGTGTATCCTGCTTTGGTTCCACAACCAAACACTTTTCTCTCCCCTCCTTTTCCCCTTTCTCTCTTTGCATTTTCCCCTTTCTCCCTTCTCTTTTCTACCTTCTTTCCTCTCATTCTTTCTCTCATCTCTCCCTTTATCCTGTCCTGTCCACACCTCCCTCTCCTCTCTCATCTCCTCTCTCTTCTATCCCTTCTCCTCTCTCCTCCTCTGTATTTTTTAAAACCTTTCCCGGCTCTTCGTTGAAATTCACCTTTCTTTGTTCCTGCTAATCCACATACCAAACTTATTTTTAAGCCGGGAAGTTTGGGATGGAACGCGGGGGAGAGAGAGAGGGAAGGAGTGAGGGAGTGGGAGAGACTGAGAGAGAGAGGGAGGGAGGGAGTGAGAGAGAGGGAGAGGTAGTGAGGGAGTGAGAGAGAGAGAGAGAGGGAGAGCGGGAGGGAAAAAGATCAAGAGAGAGATGGAAAGGGAGAGACAGAGAGTGAGACGGAGAGGGAGTAAGAGGAGATGGAAGCGGAGTGCATGGATGGAGGGGGAGAGGGAGGATAGACTATCTGGGTGGCAGGAAGGAGGGCTTAGAGGAGAGGAAATTATCTTCCTTTACTTCTACTGCTTCTTATCCGTTGTTCCTCATCCCCCTCTCCAGCCCTCCTCTCTGGTCACACAGCTCTCTCTCTCTCTCTCTCTCTCTCTCTCCCTCTCCCTCTCCCTCTCTCTCCCTCTCTCTCTCTCTCTCTCTCTCTCTCTCTCTCTCTCTCTCCTTATCATGGCTCCACCTGGGTGGCCTCCCAAGGACGAGTGGGACTATAAGACAGTAGTGCAGAATAAACGTGTGTGTGTGTGTGTGTGTATGTGTGTGTGCGCACATGTGTGTGTGCATTTCTATCAGATCTTGTGCGAGTGTGTGCGTGCGTGTGTTTGTATATATATGTGACCCTAGATATTTAGTGAACACATATTTCTATAGGATAGTGTGTGTGTGTGTGTGTCTGTATGTACGTGGCCCTATCCTCTGCCCGCTGGCAGCTCCATGTTCTGCGCTATATTCCCACACCATCATGAACATTATTTTTCATGAAAGAAACAAACATGAATTCATAATCCTAACAATACACACACACTAACATACCTGGAGAAGGACTGCTTTGCATTAAGTAGCGTTAGTTTTGGAGTGTATGAGTGTGTGTGTGTGTTTATATTTGTGTGTGTGTGTGTGTTTTTGTCTGGGTGTGTGTGTGCGCGGGGGGTGCTGACCTTCTGTGGTCCTAATAGTACCAGAGCCCCCTGACATTTATCTCTTCTCTGTACTAATTCTGCCGCCTTTATTCTAGCGGCTCGCTGACATTTCAGCCTCCAGTTCAGCCTCCAGTTCATGAATCCACACGCCGGGATAATCCACTGCCTCCTCCATGAGGCACGCACGCAAACAAACAAACGGTTTTTCACACTTAGAGTAATGCTTGAACGTATCAATCGTCTTGCTTTTTCTACCCCCAAGTTTATCTCACTTCCTCTCTGCATTATTCTCTATGTATTTGTTTCTTGTTTTACATTCTATCTATTTCTATCTTGTTCATTCACTTAATCTCACTCTTTCTTGCCTTCCTCCTGTGTCAGATTTCCGCTAAATTCCTTTCAATGAAACCTGTGTGTGTGTGTGTGTGTGTGTGTGTGTGTGTCTGTGTCTGTGTGTGTGTGTGCCTGTGCGTGCCTGTCTTTGTGTGTTCATTTCCTCCCAGCCGGTTGCTGGTACTTTGTTAAGAGGCAGAGTAATTAGTCTGAAAAAATGGAGAGCTTTCACCAACAGCTGCAACCCCCACCTCCATCACCTCCTCCCCTCCACCACCTCCTCAACCACCTCCTTCTCATCTCTGAGATGGATAAGGGCTCCTTTTGGGTGGAGGTGCGAGATGAGTAGAGGCCGGGCATGGATGGATGGATGGATGGATTAGTATGTTGTGGAGGAAACATGGAAAAACATGGAAATGTAAATAGAAGGTTAGAAGTTTATAGATAAATGGGTGGACCTATCGATGGATGGATATATCGTTGAATCTGGGGAAAATTCAGGGATGCGAGGTTGATGGATTGATATATGGAAACACACACACACACACATGGAAGGAGTGATATTTTTCGTTACCTTGTTGGAGAGCTAGCAGATGTATTACTAATATTAATGATTAATGAGATGCATTAAACTGTCAAATGCCACCTTATGTATCTGTGTGTGTGTGTGTGTGTGTGTGTGTGTGTGTGTGTGTGTGTGTGTGTGTGTATGTGTGCGTGTGTGTGTGTGTGTGTGTGTGTATGTGTGCGTGTTTGTGTGTGTGTGTTTTGTGTCTTTTGTGTGGATGTATATCATGTGTGTGTAAAGGGGACTGTGTGTTTGCAAGCGTGAGTGTTTATCTATGTGCGTGACAGTGTATATTAATGTGTAGTGCCAGCGCACCAGTATGTGTGTGTGAGTGAGTGCATGCAAAGGCATGTTTTAATTTCTGTGAGTATGTGTTTTTTCCATTTTCGCTCTCTGGACCATAACGTTGGTAATGTATTTGTTTTGACAGTGACTTACAGCTTTTAATCTGCAGAAACAACTAAATCGGACCGATGAATGCACTGCAAGGCCTTACTCATTTTCTAATTTACTAATTCACTAAAAACCCACAAAACGTTTTGCTATGAAATAGCGACTTCTATGAAATAGCCACTTTGCTGTGAAATAGCGGCTTTGCTGTGATTAAGTGTCCTTTGGTTGATGGCTAGAAGGTTGTATTTAACAGGAGGAACGACATTGTTATAAGTTATGGAAACTTCCCTGATGGATCATATAAATCCACGTGCCAATTATGTTTCCACCAAGCTGACTTTTAACTAATGGATTTTAACTAATATTGATGACATGAGACTCAACAAGCATAAAAGGGGATTGCATCTGGAGTTTGGTCCCCTTTGTGGTTTCTGTTTGAAAACAGCACACGCAGCCAAAAGAAGCAACATCAAAATGAAATGTGTTGAATAAGTTCGGAGCATTTCATAAGCAACTAAAAACAAAACAAAATAAAAAAATCTGTCACAAATCTAGAAAAAACATGAAACCAAAGAGTACATAAATTAATCAAATGTGTTGATTCGCAGCCGACGTTAACCTCTTCCAGTCCACCTTTGCGAGACCGCCCCAGAGACCGGCCACTCGGCCCAGAGATAGACACCTCCATACCAAGCCTTGGCTCCCTGGCCACTCTCTCCGTCTCCCCCTCCGCGTTTCCTCAGCACTTGAATGATTGTTGGAGTGAAATTAGTTTTTGGAAGATGAAAGAGCCAATCGCCCCATAGGCCCAAAACGTAATGGTATTGTATGGAGAGTCAAAAACAACCATTTGTAAGAGAAAAAAAAACAACAACAACAACCACAGCTCTAAGGACGAGGCACGCTCTCGCCCGTGTGTTAACGCTAATGCTAATAGGAAATGTAATTTTAAAATCGCTAGCCCTCGTGGGTCATGCATCAGTCTTTGACTTCTCTAATGGTCCTGATCACCATGGCTATTGTTGGTACTCCTTTAAAATCGGACACGGTAAACACAATTACTGCCAGACGGTCCATCAGGGCTCGGCTGTTTTCCCTTTGTTTTTAATCTGTGATTATGGGTTTCATCTTTCAATTTCACAAAACCAAATGGCTTTTTTATTTTTTTTACTATGGATTAATTTATGTTACCCAACCCCCCTCCCCACCTCTCTTTCTCTCCCTCTCTCCTTCTCCCTCTTGCTTTTTCTCTTTCTCTCTCATTTTCCTTTCCTCTTCTCTCTCTCTCTCTCTCTCTCTCTATCTCTATCTCTTCCCTCCCTCTTCCTCTCCCCCTCCCCTCCCAGTCATTTATCCTACCACTGATAAGGATCCCAGGTGGCCCTGCTCCATAGACTCAGCTATAACACACACCACACCACCCACCCACCCACTCACACACACACACGCACACAACCGCACACACAAAAACAAATCAACACATGCACTAGCATGCACGAACGCACTCAAAACATACACATGAACACACAAAACCGACACACACATAGAGGCAATGGATATAACGAGAATATCCTCAGAATAGAGAGTTGAAGGGAAACACACCCATTCACACACACAGGAATGAAGGCACACACACACACACACACACACACACACATGTGCACAGAGTCACGTGCAGCCTTCAGTGCTGTGTTTTAATTGAGTCGGTCCAAAGTGCTGGCGGAGCACAAGAATATGACTGATATGGATTAGAACAGCGCCCCTCTCGCCATTGATCTCCCAGAGACGGGGGGGGGGGGGGGGATATAGGTTAAAGAGGGAGAGAGGAATGGGGTAAAAGGGTTAGAGAGTGGTGTGGGGGGGGGAGAGACCGGGAAGAGGGAGGGGGTGAAAGAGAGGGTGATGCAGAGTATGTGTGAGGGCTGAGGGCGACAGAAAGGAGAGAAAGGGGGGCAGATCCCCTTTTTTTTTTCCTTCTCCCTCCCTATTGATTTCCGCACGGGGAGAAGGAGGAGAAAGCGACACTGAAAGAAAGACAGAGGACAGCGAGAGTAGGAGTGAGTGAGAGAGTGATGTGATGAATGGAGGAAGGGAGGAAAGAAGGGTGGATGAATGGGGGGGTGGATGGAAGGGTGCCACTGGAGAGTGGCGCTTTCCCCTCTACATTGATTGAGTGAGGGAGGAGGGCTGAAGGGTCAGAGAGAGGGAGAGGGAGAGACGGGAGGGGGGGAGAGAGGTAGATGCAACGGAGAGCGGGTGAGTACAAAGGGCTCTAGACAAAGCGGAGGACATGTAGGGACACAAGAGAAAGAAGAGAGAGAGAGGGAGAGAGACCGTGAGAGAGACAGACGAGGAGATACGATACAGACGAAAGGTTTTAGCTCCGTCTCTCTTACTGAGTAGTTACTGTCTTACTGTCTCACACAGACAGAGATGAGGAGAAACACTTCAGACAAAGTTTTTTATGGTGAGTGAGAGGATTAGAAGGAACCCAGTAATTGAGAGTGTGCATGAAAGAGGGGGGGGAAGCCCAGACAGCCAGAGAAGAGCAGGGAATGACGCGGGTGAGGGATGGAGGAGGAGGAGGAGGAGGAGGAGGAGGAGAATGTATTGATGAAGGTTTTCAGTGGAGAGCAGTGATGAGGAAGAGTCAGTTGATTAGAATCCATGTGCGTTGATCAGTACAGGGTTTGAGGACGAGATGATGAATAAGACCAGAGTGCTGTATTGCTGTTTTTTAACATGCATGGCAGGTGCGTTTACCTGAGACAGTGATCATGGTTTGATCACCCAGATTGGTGTTTGTCCTTTAAGCAGAGCCGGTGGTAAAAAGTTGGAGAAGAGAGGAAGAGAATAGAACAGAGGGAGGAGAGGGGGAGAGAATGGGGATGTGGGAGAGAGACATAGAGTTTGTCTGCTCTCATTAAGCCAGGAAATGGTTTAATTCCCCAACCATGTCACTCCAAATCCCTGCGAAACCAACAGACAGCTCTTAACCTCAGAATGATGATTGTGTGTAAGTGTGTGTCTGTGCGTGTGCTTGTGTGTGTGTGTGCGCGCGTGATAAATTGTAGGTTGGGCTGCAAAAGGAGAGATGAGCTTCACTTACGCAATGGATGCAAATGTGTAAATCACTCTGTGGGTGTGTTTGTGGGTTTGTATTTATTGTGTGTGTGTGTGTGTGTCCGTCTCTTCTGGTCTATTTGCTTCTCCTCCCCTCAGCTCCTCTCATCTCCTCTTCTCTCCCATCTCCCCTCTCCCCTCACTCCTCTCTCTTCTCTTCCATCTCTCCTCTCTTTTCTCTCCTCTCTTCTTCTCTTCCATCTCTCCTCTGTCTCCTGTCCCCTCCTCTGTTTGCTGTGGCGTGAAATGGTTTTTGTGCAGCCCATTACCCTACCAGTACGTTGTATTACCACCTCAGCCTTCTATGACAGAGAGACACCCAGAGAGAGCCAGAGAGGGAGCCCTGTGTGACGGAGACACACCGAGAGAGAGAGAGAGAGAGAGAGAGAGAGAGAGAGAGAGAGACAGAGACAGAGCGAGCGAGCCATTGGTGTCAGAGAGACACCCAGACAGAGCCAGAGAGGGAGAGAGAGAGAGAGAGAGAGAGAGAGACAGAGACAGAGCGAGCGAGCCATTGGTGTCAGAGAGACACCCAGACAGAGCCAGAGAGGGAGAGAGAGAGAGAGCCCTGTCCGACAGAGAGACACCCATACAGAGCCAGAGAGTGAGAGAGAAAGCAAGCCCTGTGTGACAGAGAGAGACCCATACAGAGCCAGAGAGAGTGAGATAGAGAGAGGAACGAGACTCGTGCACAAAACACAGTGTGTGCATGCGTGAATATGACATTACAGTGCAAGATGTCAGTATAGTATGTGTGTAATATCCAATTGGTTTTCTGCTGGAGAGAAATAATATGTGTACTATAGACCATGTAGTGACTTTTTGTGTGTGTGTGTGTGTGTGTGTGTGTGTGTGTGTGTGTGTGTGTGTGTGTGTGTGTGTGTGTGTTTTATGTCCCACTCCAGTTGATCTGACACGTTGCATGGCCCCGCTGGGCTCCTGTCACAACTCTACACGCACATACACACAAACACACACTCTCCTCCGGCTGACATCCATACACTGTTTCCCTGTCACACACTCGCTTCCGTGCCTCCTCTTTCCACCTCTTTCTCTCTCCCTATCACTGCCCCTCTATCCCCCCCTCCTCCCTCACTATGCCCGCTATCTCTTTTGCCCTCTCTTCCTCTTCCTCTCCTTCTCCCTGTCTCTCCACCATTCTCCCATCCCCCTCCCCCCCTTGATTTGTTATACAAAACCAAAATGAAGAAAAATGTGTTGAGCATTAGATATGATGATCGTTTCCGATCGATAAAGTTCAGTTATGGCAGTTAAATTAAACCAGATCAGAAGTACGCCTCAATGTCCAACACTTTGATGCCTCTGCATAGTGAGGCCAAATGATTAATGACAGTTTCAGTTGCTTTGACACTACAATATCAATTATTGATGCTGAATAAGAATAGTTTCATATTGGTTCCGTGGCCACAAATGTATTAATAATGAAGCTAAATGTTTAAGGATGTTTTCAGTTGCTCTGACACTACAATGATAATTACGATGCTGCTTAAGATTAGTTTCATATTGGTTCCGATGCAACAAATATATTAATAATGACGCTAAATGATTAAGGACAGTTTCAGTTGCTTGGAAACTACAATATAAATAATGATGCTGAATAAGAATAGTTTAATATTCCTAGGGACACAACAAAATCAATAAATATGTTTGTATTACTATTTTTCTTACTAGGACACGACAATGTTAATAATGATGCTAAATAATAATAGTTTAATATTCAGAGGGACACAACAATATCAATAAATACGCTTGCATTAATATTGTTATGACTAGGACATGACAATGTTTGAAGTGATGCTCAATAAGAATAGTTTGTACTAGTCCCTAAGCCAGGACTTTATTATTAACAATGCTAAATAACAATTACTACAATATTGCTTACTCTTGGTGTAAATGAGGTTGAGAAACGCTGTATCACGCTACTGCTGTTGTGCTGAATCAGGAAGCAGTCAAACCTTATGTCTCTGAAATATTAATGCTTTTCACAAATCCCCCTTTTGTAAATGGTACCAAAGCTATACGATAATATTAAATGCTTCAAACCTTCAAACCTCAAAGTCTGTGGAGTGTTTTGTTCACCGTAGTTTCTCTGCAGTGAACGGCTTCTCTTGTTCTCAGTGCAATACTAGACCTTCCAGTTTGGTCCAATTCGTGTTTTAGTGAACAATAATTCTATGCATGCAACAGGTGTAAGGGGGTCAAAAGACGTACACCTAGTCAAACATACTGAGATATGAAAGAATCGACATAATGGCTTGACATAAAGAGTTAATGACAAAAACGAGTTGCACAAATAATACAAAAAATACTACTGCATTCAAAGTTTATATATATGTGCTTGGAGACAATCTTAATGAAGCATCATGACTTAAACCGGAATTAGTGATACAACAGCAGTGATACATGGTCGTAATGGAGGGTTGTTATACAGTAAATATGACAGTTTAATAACTTAAAGGACTGTCATCTCTCCTTAGGAATGGCATTCTATGAGTTCACCACTTATAACAATTACATAGGAAGAAACACTTAGTGGTAGCTTGGTCTTCTCCTGGCAGCCTTCTCTCCTCCTTAAACAGTTTGTGTGTGTGTGTGTGTAAATACACACACACAAACTGTTATTTCTGATATTGATGAGGTTTTTACTATATAGCTGTGGTCCCGAATGATACAATTATTTTTATTTATTAACAACAGTACTACTTTAGCATTAGCAGTGTGTGTTTGTGGTTTGCATGTATGGGGGCGTTGGGTTAGGTTACAGAACACATACCACAATATTTGCACACTCACATGTCCACATTGTCATGCACAAGCAAACACACACTTGCACTCTCAAGCAAAACATTTGTCCATCATTATCTCTTTCTTTCTCTTTCTCTACATAATCTCTCTCTCTTTCATCATCTCTCTCCATTATCTCTCTCCTTCTCACTCGCTCTCCATATCCCTCTCTTGATTGTTCTCTCTCTCTCCTTTTTTTTTTTCTTTTTTCCTTCTTTCGACACACACCTTGCTCTAACTGTTTTTCCCGCTCTAACTCATGGGCTTCCTGTTCTGTTGAACACCATCACTCCATTTGTATGGCCTCTGTTCTTCTTTCATCAGCAGCCAGACGTCTCTCTCCTTCTTTACACTGAGGACATCCCGCTTCATTCTCCCTATGTCGCTCTCCTCATTTGTTCTGTATCCCTCTCCCTTTATCGTCTCCATTTCTTAATCTGTTCCTTTTTTTTTCTATCTTCCCCTCTTTTTTGGGCTCTCATTTCAATTCAATGGGCTTTATTTGCATGGGAAATGTACAGACATTTTAATCGCTTCTGAAAATGAATGTAAAGTCTTTCTCTGACCTGCCTTTCTCTATCTCCCTTTATCTCACGCTCTCTCTCGCGCTCTCTCGCGCTCTCTCCTTCTAAATTAAATTCAGTTGGCTAAGAGCAAGAGCAAGACTTATATAGGATACGTTTTGCTAGAGCATTCGAATTAACCAAGACATTCATACATAATTAGCAATAATAATGAATGTGAATAAATGTTTAAGAGCGTGTTCATCTTCCAGCAGGCCTATCTCACAGTTCGGATATGTTCTCTTTTGTTTGTGGTGTCCTGTTTATTTTGCCAGCTTGTTCTCACTGGAGTATGTACATTGAATGAATTATCCTTTTTGTTATTTCATTCGGATGAGGTAACCTTCCAATTTATATTTTCTATTTTATCATTTGTAAATGACTCATTTGTGAATATCATTGACCTGGTTTCTCCAGAATTGGTCATAGGATTCTTGGAGGGTTTCCTCTATCCGTTGTTGTTTTGATGGTGTATGGGCTGATGTGGTATTTTGGGGGTACATTTTCTATTGGATTCCTCTCTTGGCACGCAGGGTTGTGGAAGAAGGCCTCGCGATGGAGGCTATCTCTCCCTAGTATAAAGACATAGATGGAGAGAATCAATAGATGGAGGGTGGGTCAAACAGGGAGGTGAAGGGGTAGAAGGAGGCTCTTATATCTGCCCCTCCATCGTGTTTTGCCTTGACAGGCCTGCTGTGGGTCAGAGACCTGTGGAAAAACCTCACTGTTGATACCTCTCAACCTCTCCTTTCTCCAAAAAATGCACATGCACACATTCACATGCAGACGCACACAAAAGACCAAGTCCTACAGATAACATTGATAGAGTAATGTGCTCATGCGTATGCATACACTCAAGTTCTACCTTCCTACTCTTTCACCTCTTTCATCACCTTTCTTCCTAACCTCTCCATCTTTTTCCTCTTTGAACCCAGGTCCTGCTCTCTCTCTCTTTCTCTCCCTTTCTCTCTCTCTGTCTCTGTCTCTCTGTGTCTGTCTGTCTGTCTCGGTCTCGCTCTGTTTATCTGTCTCCCTCTCTTTCTCTCTCTCTCTCGCTCTCTCTCTTGCTCAGACATTTCATTTTCTTGTATACCTGCAGTATTTACCAGACAGAAAAGCTTCCGTCTGCATGCGTGTGCGTGTGCGTTTCAGCGTGTCGTGTGTATGTCATGGTGGGTCTGTGTAAGAGGAGCTTGTTGATGTTTGGGTTTAGACGGCTCGTTGCAGCAGCTGGAATCTCCCTGAATACGCCGGGATAATCCCAGTCTGGTAGAGAGACAGAGAGAGAGAGGAAGAGGGAAAGAGACATATATACCATGATAATCCTATTCTGGTATAGAGACATCGAGAGAGAGAGAGGAAGAGGGAAAGAGATACATATATACCACGATAATCCTAGTCTTGTATAGAGACATAGAGAGGGAGGAAGAGGGAAAGAGAGACATATATACCACGATAATCCTAGTGGTATAGAGACATAGAGAGAGAGAAGGAGAGTGGGAGAGACAAGGGGAGAGAGCGACAAAGAGGGACAGACAGACAGAGATGGAGATGAATCGTTAAGGCTGAACCCAGTGTGGGGGGGAGAGGAGAGAGAGAGCGAGAGAGAGAGTTGGGAAGAGAGAGGAAGGGAAGACGGACAAGAAGGACAATTTGAGAGAACAATTGAGGGAGGGCAATGTTGCACAGAAGTATACATTAATTGTTTCAAAGAGAAACAAAGAGAGTGGTAGATAGAAAAAACAAGAGGAAATGAATGAGAGAAACAGTTAAACGGGGAAAACGGACAGAGGTAGGAGACTAGAAGTGTGTGCGTGTTTGTGTGCACGCGTGTGTGTCTGTTTGTCGGCCTGTGTGTGTGTGTTTGTGTCCATCCTGTTTGAAGTAACCTAATACACCCTTTTGACCTCCCCCTCCCACCACCACATACAGACAAACACACACAGTCTTCAACAAACCTCACGAGGACCAAACCCAGACTCTTAAGCACTAATAAGTAGCCTCTGTCCGCCCCAAATTACCTCTGTATCAAAAGCACACACAAAGACGCACACACACGCACACAGACACACACACACACACACACACACACACACACACACACACACACACAGGTCAAAAGGAAAGGGATATGGATTAATAAGGGCTTACTGACCTTCACCTCAGGAATGTGGGCACACAAGTACACACACACACACACACACACACACACACACACACACACACACACACACACACACACACACACGCACACAGTTTAGAATGCTGTGGTTTGTTGAAACACTTTGTAGATGGAATGGAGTCGATAAAAGTCCTCAAGTAAATGTGATATAATATAAATCTAAAATATTCTCAGTGCGACCTAAGCTATGTGACAGTTTGATGATAACAGGGTTCTCAGTATACACTCTGAGACTAAGTTGTTTTTCTGTCCGCTCTCTTCTCTCCAGATCCCTGTCAGAGGAGTGGAGCATCGCACGGCTCCCCGCTACGAGGAGGTGGAGCGCCAGTACGCCTCCCTGCCAAGGTACACCTGCTCCTCTCCTTCACCTCCTCAATCGCCTCTTCTCCTCTTCTGTTGTGTTCGCTCGTCTCCTTCTCACCCTCTGTTCCGTCCACTTCCCCTCACCCCTTCTAACCTCTCCTCCTGTCCTCTCTGCTCTCTTCCTCTCCCATACTCTCTCCTCTCCTCTCCTCACCTACTCCCCACTTCTGCTCGCCTCTCCTCGTTTTCTTTTCTTCCTCCCCTCTACTCCTCTCTCCAGCTCTCCTCCTCACCTGTCTTCATCGACTCTCCTTCTCCTTCTCCCCCTCCTCCCCCCTTCCATCATGATTTCCTTTCATCCCCCTGACTTTTATTCTGCTCTACTATTTCTCCACTCATTCTTCTCGTCTTGTCTCTCTTTCTTCCCCTCTCACTGCGTCTCCGAGGCTTATAATTAAACCTGGTGACTCTTTCTGTCTGGGTCTCTGGAGGCCGACGGCTAAGCCTGGGACTCGCCTCAGACGCTCTCTGTGGAAAGGGCGCTTAGACACGGATGGAAACTTGATCTCCTACTCCACCCCTCCTCCCTCCCCCTCTTTTCCATGGATGACCAAAATCCTCACTTTGGTCTAGGTGAATACCATGATTTCTCTCAAACTCCTTAAATCACTGAGCAGTTTCTCTGGCAGTCCCTCTTTCTCAGGCGACAATTAGTGCGTCTATAAAACTGAAGTCGTCATTTGCTGCATTTCTATAGCGCTTTTGAAATCGCTCAAACCCATTCGGAGCATGCAGTTGGTAACGGAAGGAAAAGACGGTTTGGAATGACACCATTACGAGCATATTCTGCTGCTCGCTCTGCCTCTCTCTGTCTTCTTGCCACTTTTCTCTCCCTAGTGATCAGCTTTTCCTGTTTCTAACACTATTAACACAACACCCACTTCCTCCAACATCCGATATCAAGCGATCCTATCTTCATATTTATAATAAACGAGGCTCACCATGCGCCGCCGAGCCTTCACCAGACTAACGTGTATAATATCCACCACCGCCGAGAACAACCTGTTTGTCTCGGTGTGATTCTCGTTATGAATCGCAAAATAACAACACTAACGAACTTGCCGGGACGGAGGTTAAGATGATGTCAATCAGGCTAAATGAGAAAATATATATACAAATAGTCGCCTACCTGTTGTAATGATGTTGTTATTCAGTTTGGTGAACAGGGAGAATGTTTGGCTCGGAGTGCCTCCATCCGTCATCAGAATGAGAAAAAAAACAAGCTTTTGCAGTGTTTTCATTTGAACATGAATGCTGGGTTTACATCGTAAATTCGATGACGTGCTCACAGGTCCAGGCCATGCTACTTGTCGACATATGAGCCTTCTATTTAGAGGGATTCATTTTTGGTTCAGCGCTGTCTAAACAGGCTCTCCCATTAATAAGAGATATCAGACAGTCTCTGTGAGAGTAACAAAATAGTAGTATAATATAATTAAGACGATTTACCAGAATCATGCAGTTATATTGTTGCTTAACATATTACTTTTAAATGGAGGAAATAAGTGATGAGCAATATTTATGACATTTTGAAATGTACTGCCACATCATTGTCGTTCTTTAAAAAAGATTCTCAGAAAAGTTCATAAGAACAACATCCTACCTCTCTATATTTTGTTCTATATTTCAAAATCTTGATCTATTTAACTATTTTCTGTTCTCTTTGCAACTCTTGAAGCTAACCTACAGCAGCTCTTATAAAGCTTCCACATGTTTAGTGATCAGCAAACTCTTTACTAGATACATGATCAAAAATACACAATAATCCATGTATCTCAATTTATAACTAAACTGGAATCTATGAATTCTTAAATCTCTATTAAACTCACATCCTTGTGTTCAAACAATTCTAAACTCTGAGGGAGAGAGGGAGAGCGAGAAAGAGGGAGGAAAGTTTATTGCCTGGTTCCCACCTCTATTAAAACAAACCAGCGATGAGTTCTTCGCACCTCGTGTGTGTGTGTGTGTGTCTATGCGCTGGTAGGCGTGTTTGTTTTCTCAGGGTTTTTCTCAGTAGCAGACTTCAAAACCATCTCACACACTCTCTTCCTCCCTCTCTCTCTCTCTATCGCTCTATCGCTCTCCCATCTGCCAAAGTCATCATACTCTCGCTCTTGCTGTCACACACTTGATGACACGAGCATGCACACGGACACACGGACACACACACACACACACACACACACACACACGCGCACACACACACCCACACACACACACACACACGCACACACACACACGCAACCACACACTCACACTCACTCAGAGACACTTTTTAAACACTAGCGCTCCCCTTTTCTTCCTCCGTCTGTATCTGGATGAGTGTATCTGTGATGGGGCGACAGAGAGCTCTGATCGCTCAGCAGAGGGTGATGACATCATGAGTGCATGCTGTCGACCTCAGGAAAGAAATATGTCATCAACCCTCTGGCCCAGAAATAGACCTGTAGCCCCCAGTGTCTGGTGTCTGTCACCACGTATACCTGCGGGTGTGTGTCCATGCGAGTGTGTGTGGGCGGGCCCGTGTTTGTATGTGTGTGCGCGCGTGCGTGTGCATGAGTGTGTTCACACTATTTCCCAGAAACTCCGGAACAGCTGATGATTCGTCAGGTAGTGTGTCGACTCATTACTGTGGACGGCAACGTGTTCGGACCATAGTTGGTGTGTGTGTGTGTGTGTGTGTGTGTGTGTGTGTGGGGGTTAGTTTCTACTTGTCCATCATGTGGAGGTAGTGTGTGTTTATGTGCTTGTGTCTGTGTGTTGAGCGCCATGCCGTGTGTGTTGTCTGTATATTGGGTCAGTGTGCCCTGCGTGTGGAGGTGTATGGCTGTGTGGCTCTTGGGTGAAGCCTGGTTTGAATTGAAACATGACTTGTTGGTGGTGGAGGTGCCTCAGCCCGGAGCGCAGACAAACAGCAAAGCAAACTTTAATACCCAATCACAACAGCCCATAATAACATCCAATCATGCCCCACAGTGTAAGGGTGATTACACATGTCGCTAAATAAACCGAATAGATCACACAGACGCGCACAAGCACACAAACATGGCTCTTTACACACACACAAAGAGCCATCCGTGTATAAAGGAATTACATCGTTGATAATGAAACCAGGAAAGCATTATCTAAAAAAAAACTCTTAATGAAATGTCCTGGTGAAATATTATGACAGGTAGTACCGTGATGTAATCATGTTCTGTAGGTAAACCTACATCCTGTCTTCAGAGAGGTCTAGTCATCCCGGTGTGTGTGTGTGTGTGTGTGTGTGTGTGTCTGTGTGTTTGTGTTTGTGTGAATATGAGGAGACAGAGCAGGTCTCCTCATATTCCCAAGGGCCCTCTTACCCCCTAGCCATTTCCTCCAAATTATCTCTTCAGTCCTAATACACACACACACACACACACACACACACACACACACACACACACACACACACACACACACACACACACAGATATGCTTTTTTTTTTTATGCTATTAAATCTATCAGGCATTCTATTGTATTCCAAGCACCCTGCCTGAAACGTGCTCTCATTCAAAACAAGAAGAGCCCCGACCCACTCACACATTCACACAGGAGACATTCATGGGCTTTTAAACATCACCATTCTCATGATTGAACCTCTGCTCAATAATAATGTCCTCATTTTCTACAAATATCACTTTAGCTTTTTATGTATGAGCAACTTTGGAAAAAAGTTTTAAGATTTCCAGAAAGTGCTTCATGCTCTCTGTAACCCCCCCCCCCCCTTCATAGTGTGACAATATAGTGAGGGTCCAAATCTGTCCAAAATCAGTTTCTCGGCAGATGTCAACTAACGACGTTATCCAATCTCTTTGTCTCATCTCTCTTCGTTAATTAACTCTCTTATTGGGTTAGAGGGGCCCGTCACGGCCCCCCACCACTTCCTGCTACGGGTGATGATTGGCTGATTAGTGATTGATATTGCTGATTAGCAGGCAGATGTTTTTTTTCTCCTTCATCAATGCCCCTTATCTCCTTCATTGTGCTGTTGATTTCAGCTGCTCTTCCGCTCTTCCCGCCTGCCGCCCCCCTTCCCTTAACTCCTCTCTGCTCCTCCTGTTGGCTGCTGCTTTCCTCTCTGTGGGGTGAAAGGGTTATTGTTTCACCCCTTCACTCTGATGAAGGGGGAGAGGAAGAATGTCTGCCCAAGCCCTCTCCACTCTTTCCTTTTCTTTCCCCCTCCAGTTCTTATGAGGACCTCCCAAACGGTCCCCACATTTTCCCAGACCACTTGACCAGCCGCTGCACAATTTACCCCTTTGTTCATGTTTGTGTGTGTGTGTGTGTGGGTGTGTGCATGTGTACGTGTGTGTCAGGAGTTTGTCGTATATGCATGTGTTGTGAGCTGTCCAGGGGGTCGCAAAGAACAGGGACTCCCTCTCTCTCTTGCTTTCTCTTGTTCTCTCTCTCTCACTCCCCCCTCTCTCTGGCTCTGCCCCCCCCCCCCCCCCCCCTCTCTCTCTCTCTCTCTCTCTCTCTCTCTCTCTCTCTCTCTCTCTCTCTCTCTCTTTCTCTCTCTATCTCACTGCCCCCTCTCTCTGGCTCTGCCCCCCCCCTCTCTCTCTCCATATCTCTCTCTTTCTCTCTCTGTCTTTCCCCCTCTCCCCCTCTCTCTCTCTCTCACCCTCTCTCGATCTTTCTCCCCTTCTCTCTATCTCTCACTCGTTCTTTATCCCCCCCTCTTGCTCTTCCGCTCCCCCCTCTCTCTTTCCCTCTATGTCCCCCTCTCTCTCGCTCTCTCACCCCCTCTCTCTCTCTCCGTCCCCCTCTCTCTCGCTCTCTCTCACCCCCTCTCTCTCTCTCTGTCCCCCTCTCCCTCGCTCTTTCTCACCCCCTCTCTCTTTCTCTCTATGTCCCCCTCTCTCTCGCTCTCTCTCACCCCCTCTCTCTTTCTCTCTCCGTCCCCCTCTCCCTCGCTCTCTCTCACCCCCTCTCTCTTTCTCTCTGTCCCCCTCTCTCTCGCTCTCTCTCACCCCCTCTCTCTTTCTCTCTCTGTCCCCCTCTCCCTCGCTCTCTCTCACCCCCTCTCTCTTTCTCTCTCTGTCCCCCTCTCTCTTTCTCTCTCTGTCCCCCTCTCCCTCGCTCTCTCTCACCCCCTCTCTCTTTCTCTCTATGTCCCCCTCTCTCTCGCTCTCTCTCACCCCCTCTCTCTTTCTCTCTCTGTCCCCCTCTCTCTTTCTCTTTCTGTCCCCCCTAGAAAGTGACTGAGGTAGTAGAATTGGTAGAAGTTGTTGTGGGAATAGTTCTAATAGCAGTAGTAGTAGGAGAAGTTGTAGCATTAGTTTGAGTGAATACAGAGTGAGTGAGGTGGACATCTGTGTCTCTAACTCTGTAAAGGGCTCTATTCCTTCTGCAAGCACTTCCACACATTCTACTAAACCCTTCCATACTGTGTGTTATTGTGTGTTATTGTGTGTGTGTGCCCGTGCATATGTGTGTATGCATACAACCATTTCTTTTAATACAAGCCCTCGTACAAAATATACTCATTCATGTAATGGATGAGGTTCTATGGACGGCTTTGTAATTGTGAGGGTAATTTCGATACCGTGATCACGTACTTAGCTAAAGGGCTGCAGCTTGAAACCATTAAGCCTTTCCGAAGGGTTACCTTATGTGTCCAATAACTGAAATTCTAGAATTTCCAAACATACACTGTGAAACGTTGTAGTATCTAGAATGTAGTTGTCTTGATTTCACCCAAAAAATGCACACTACTGGTAAAGTCATATTTGATATTGTGATACAAAACCTTCCTTCGTTAATACATTTTTTAAAACATGTTATATACATTTGAAAAGGTAATAACATCTTATTAAATCTGTTTAACTCAACCATTTCATTTGGAATACACAGCAACGAATTTCAGTGAAATAGGCCAAAGTTTCACAGGCCGTCGGGTTTCATTTGGTTTAATGTGCTGTAGCATCGTTTAAAGGGCTTTATGAGGCGTGCCCTTGTTAATATTTCTCATCGAATTACTCTTGCAGCAAAATAATTCTTTATTACGCAACCTGACCTTTTCCTCCTTTTACTTTCTGTCGCGTTTCCCGCTGAGGGAGTCTAAATAAACACATAAATCAGTATCCATTGTTTAGTGTCATTTGGACCGAAACAATTAGAGGGATCAGTAGAGAGAGTTTGGCATAGCATGGGGGTGGAGAGAGTTCAGATGACTTTGATAACTACATAGTGCTTGTTCTTTAGAAATTCAGAACCTATTAAAGGTCATATATCCTACAAGAGAAACATGGCACGTTATTTTCTCTGCTGTTTAAGGCCTGTTGTCGCTGTATATTTGACTCTATTTGTGATTTTCTATGTGCTAATGCTGCGCTACCAGATACAGTAACTTTGCCACCTTCATTGTTCTGCTGTTTCTGTTACCAGGGCAACCGCCCTCCACTTGGTGCTCGTAGGAACCCGCCATTCACACGTTTCCTCCCTCCTGCTCCGTTTCTCTCTGTTCTCGCTCTCGTTCCTTCTTCTTCTGTCACCTCCCGGTCCACACTTTGTTTATCCATACTTTGTTGTCGTAGGACTTTGTGGTTCTCTCCGCTAGGCCCTCTCCACCATCTGCCTTGTGTTGCTTTATACATTTCTATTTCATTTCTGATTTACATCCTTCCTTCATATTCGTCTTGTTCCTGATTTCATTTTTTTTCTTGCACTCTGTCTGTGCCCTCCCCTCATTCTGTTTAATGCAATTGAAAGGGCTATATTAGCATGGAAAACAGACATTTACATGGCCAATGCACCTAAAAAGTCAAATAAGATATGAAAATTAAATCTCTCTCTCTCTCTCTCTCTCTCTCTCTCTCTCTCTCTCTCTCTGTAATAATGGTTTAGCAATCGTAGTTACACACTTACACACAAACAGACACATACACACAAACTAAAAAAACGCTATTTTTTATTTATGGAAAGCACTCAGAGGTATATACAAAGACAGATACAGCTGCATGCCATTTTCACACACACATACACACACACACACACACACACACACACACGGGAGGAAATGTAATCATGTTAGCTTCCTGGACCGGTCAATTTGTAATTCATGCTCTCCAGGTGGATTAATCATTTTTGACAGAACTTTATTGACCAAGACAGACAGCGGCCCCTGCTCGCTGCTAGTTACTTTCCGACATGAACTGTATGTACAAGCATCCCGTGGGTGGGTGGGTGTGTTGAGTTGTGTGTGTGTGTGTATATGTGTGTGTGTGTGTGTGTGTGTGTGTGTGTGTGTAGGGAGGGTAGCATTTTCCCTACATGTATTAAGTTCGTCTTTTTGTGTTTATGTGTGTTTTGTGTACATTTGTTAATGTGATCTACAGTTTACCTGGGTATGTGTTTTTGTGTGCGTGTGTAGTATCATTATTTTGTGTGTGTGTGTGTGTGTGTGTGTGTGTGTGTAGAGAGGGTAGCATTTTCCCTACATGTATTAAGTTCGTCTTTTTGTGTTTATGTGTGTTTTGTGTACATTTGTTAATGTGATCTACAGCATACCTGGGTATGTGTTTTTGTGTGTGTGTGTAGTATCATTATTTTGTGTGTGTGTGTGTGTGTGTGCGCGTGTGTGTGGAGAGGGGTGCTTTGTCCCAATTTGTTTGTCAACTATTGTGTGTTTAAGTATGTTTTGTGTGATTTTCTTTGGCGATCTACACCTGGTTTGTCTTTTTGTGTGTGTTGTGTATTGTCATTATTGTCTCTGTGTGTGTGTGTGTGCATAATGCCATTATTCTTAGTGTGTGTATTGTATCATTATTCTGTGTGTGTGTGTGTTTGCGTGTGTGTGTGTGTGTGTGTGTGTGTGTGTGTGTGTGTGGTATCATTATTCTGTGTTTGTGTGTGTACTATCATTATTCTGTGTGTGTGTGAGTGTGTTTGTGTGTGTTGTGTCATTATTCTGTGTGTGTGTGTGTGTGTGTGTGTGTGTGTGTGTGTGTGTGTGTGTGTGGTATCATTATTCTGTGAGGATGCTGACCTTCAGCAGGCCAATGTTGGAGGGCAGCACTCATTTCACGGTCTTCTCCCGTTTTCTTCATTCTCTCTCTCTCTCTCTCTCGCTCTCTCTCTCTGTCTCTCTCTCTCTCTCTCTCTGGCTCTCATTCCCTCTCTCTCTCTCTCTCTCTCTCTCTCTCTCTCTCTCTCTCTCTCTATTTCTCTCTCTCTCTCTCTCTCTCTCTCCATCTTTTCTCTTTCCTACCATGTCACTTGACCTTCCTCTTATTTAGAATACACAAGCACTCTTTTTTCCTCACATTAGAATCTTTTCTTCATCTCTCAGTCTTCCTCTGCTCCTCTTACTCCCTCGCTCCCTTGCTTTAACACAACCGTCCTCGCTTATTTACTCTTCTTTCCCTCCTCACTCCCTCTTCCTCCATCTCTGGGGCTGTGGTAGCGCTCTTGTCTTTTCCTTGCTTCTCTTCACTTAACCCTAAACTCAGTCTTTTCCATGGCTCCTTGGCTCCTTGTATCCTTTTCTCCTTGGCTCCTTTTCTCCATTACCCATTTTCTCCTTGCTTCCTTGTATCATTTGCTCCTTGGCTCCCTGTCTCCTTGGCACCTTGGCACCCCCACCTCCTCTTCCCCAATTCCTTCCACCTCCACTTCCTCCTTCCACTTCCTCCTTCATCCCGTCTCCTCCCTCCCTCCTCTCCTCCCTCCATCCTTCCGCTGCTTCGACTCCCTCCCCTCCTCCCCACCTCGACTTCCCCCCCCCCCCCCGCTCACCGCCCACACACATCACCCTCCTCCACGTCCCTCCTCCGTCCCGGGAGCGTCGGCCCAGGGTGGGGCAGGCTCGGGGATCAGTAGTCAGGCCGTGGGGTGGACTGGTCCCTGGCTGAGGAGAGGTAGGCGTGTCGGGTCATATGCTCACCTCTACTCCTCCAGGACGGGCTCCCTGACGGCCAGCGTGTAAACACCGGCCGGGTCAGGGACGAGGGGTCCTGGGTCCTCCCACCCATGTGAACGCGCCCGGTGGCTCCTTCGCCAGCGGCCAGAGCAGAATGTTGGCTCAGGGTTGTTTTTTCGTCAATTGGGAAGTTTGTTTGCATGTGGAAAGCTCGTCAGGGGACGCGACACCCTCTGAATTTCCCCACCCCTGTGATGCCTTCAGAGCGCATCTCTGCCATGGATCGGGGATGTTCACGTTTTTTTAAAGGTCAGCGACCTGAGGTGAATGGATAAAGTCGTCGGATTCATAGAATCACAAGGGGGCGTCCACCTTAGTGGCTCAACTCGGTAGAGCACGGCGCGAACATGATCCGGGTAAGGGGTTCGATTCCCATTGGGGCCACCCTTGCTGAGAATGTATGCACTCATGCATACATTTACGTCATTCCTGTTCAAAGACAGGGATACTTAAAACGGTTAAATCACTTTCCCTTTGGCCTGTAAAACTCATATGGCATGTGGTACTTGGGTAGGGCTGACTATGCTATACACGACGACCCTGGTTATATGCCACTATGCACCCCCCCACACCCTTACAGAATGTGGTTAACTTCACCAAAAGATATTACACTTTAATTATGTTATCCGTTTACGTTGGAATGCCCAACTCCTAATCCTGCTTGGAAATACCCCGTTGTTAACCTATGACCTGTTCTTTAAGCACATGGTGGAACCAACAAGAGTCGAGTGACTTCTAAAGGAGACAGAGGTTAAGGGTGTTAGAGTAGGACCGGCTGAAACACACACACACACACACACACACACACACACACGCACACACACACACACACACACACACACACTGATCCAGTGGTCTTTGGCCAAATCACACAGCAGTGTGGGATTTGGTACAGTGGAAGAAAACCTGGTGTTAATAGAACTACCCTGACCTAAAACGAACACTCTCTATCTCACACACACACACACACACACACAATCAAACTCACGCACACAAAAATGTGCACATCCATAAGCATACAAACCCAATACCACTAATGCATTCACACAGAAAGTGTGCGAGGGAACAACACACCCAAATTACCCCCCCCCACACACACTCACTCACCGGTTTGACAGCTGAATCAACAACTTGCCAATCACACATGTGCCCTTCCCCCAACATACACACACACATACATACACACACGCACGCACACACACACACGCAAACTAAAAAACTAACATAAACTACTTAACCACTTTGCTAAAGGAAAACAACTTATTGCCATTCTCGTCCTCTGCCTAATAAAACTCCAAACGTCTGGTGGCCGCTTAAGCTTCTTCCATCCTTTCCCCAAACACGGCCCTTTCTCACCAAACCATGTGACACACACACACACACACACACACACACACACACACACACACACACACACACACACACACACACACTCTCACTGAGGCCGAGAGGCTGAAGGAACTCAATCAGCAGGAAGCTTTAAGAGCTCATCCCCCTTCATTAACCTCATTAAGTTTACTCACGCTAATTATACTGAAGGAGGCCCTTAACTAAGGCCGGTTCTTGTTTTATTGAACAGGGTCATATCTAGCATTCTTCTTTTTAATTTTTATATATATTAGGATATGTTTGCTGATGTGACTTTCACTCCAGTTGGTCCTTAACTAAGGCCTTTTGTTGTTGTCCTATTAAAGATTAGCTGTAATTGGGTAGGTTAATCGGTGTATTGTCCTACATTAATTTCCTTAGAAAATGTGCCTCTTAGATGGCTCAAGAGAGTTTCTCTTTGAGACGCAGCTGTCTGATTGGCTGTCATATTTATTCACATGCATGTATATATATAAAAAAGCATAGGTTAGTTAGGTCATAGTGAGGACAATCTCGGCAATACATCTAAGAAGTTGTAACCAAACAGGTATTAATCAATTACTTTCTGATTATTACCTTTCTGGTGCTGATGTGATGGATCTACAGGCAACCCCACCTTTCAGGTCCTCTGTGCTGATAAAAACAAGTGCCCCCAAAGTGTGTGTGTTTAAAGTTAACTTTAAACATGAACCACATCCTCGTGGGTAGAAGCATTTTCCTAAATTGAATGTTTGTGCATCTTTCATTATTTCTCAATTAGCCGTGTGTTGTCCTGCTGTTTCCACGGTGATGTGTGGGAGATTAAAGATGCATAATGAAATACCTCATTAGGTGAGGAGAAACTCAGCCCAAGAGGGAATCGTTGCATCAGCCGCAGTTCGACCGCAGCAGAGGAAACCAAAGTGACTCAAAGTGATAGTGAATACATAGACGCACTGCTAAAATCAGTGTCTGAAGAAGGTATGAATGCAAAAGTTGAGAAGTGGAACGAGAGACTGATAAAAGATGATTAAAGTTCAGCTATGTTTTTCTAAGTTCCGAATGTTTAACAAAGTAACTATGGTTACCTTTAATTATCAGTTCGTTTTTTGAAGAAGATTAACTTAAGAAGATTAAAGAAGTTTAATTTTGTTAAACATCATTCGCATATCACTTGCTACGTGCGCACTCTCTCTTTCTCTCTCTCTCTCTCTCTCTCTCTCGTTATTCCACCCTTCAGCACACACACTGGGAAGATTGATGTCTGGAAGGACGTGTATGTATGTGTGTTGGCAATGACAGAACAGCTGTGTACAGCCGTTGCTGAAGTGTGAAAGTTTTCATCTCCTCAAATTGTATGCGAGGAAGAGGGGGGGAGAGAAAGAGAGAGGGTGTAAGAGAGAGGAAGAGCGTGTGTGAGCATTGGAGAAAGAGGGAGAGAAAGAGAAAGAAGGAGAAAAAGAATGAAAGAGGGAGTGTGTGAACGGGTACGATTTAGAGAGAAAGAGAGTATTTGATAAGAAGGGCAAGGGTGTGAAAAGAGCGAGAGAGAAAGAGAGATTGAGTGCAGGTGCGGTTACGGCTTGTCTCCCCCCAGATCCGTCAGAAATCTCCTTAATTCCGGAGAATTAGAAAAGCTTACATTACTCTCAATTACTGTCAGACGCGGAGGAACTTTCTCCTCATATATCTTCCCCGGCTCCGACCCAAGCAGCTACCCTTGTTGTGAGGCACACCATTACATGCATAAATAGCACTTTCTGTGTGGAAAGTATGCAGTAGAAGTGTTTTTCCTGAACGTAACGCTGCGTTCTTTCAGGGTTGATGGCTATCTTAATGGCGCTCAGCGTGTTGTTTTCTCTGTCATACAGCTGCAGCAGTCATTATGTACACGCACACATACACACAAAAAACCCACATACGTGCATGCCTGCAGGCATTAATGCCCCCCCACATGCACGCACGCAACCACGCAGACACACATACACACACACACACACACACGTGTAAACACACACACACAACCCAATACATTCCTGAAAATGAATTTGAGCCTTTGTGTTGGAGACACAAGATCAGACATTTGTTAAGAAGCTGCTTTGCTAAAATTGCTACTATTCTTTCCATAGTTAAACATACAAACATTAATCAAGTTTTCATCAGTATGCCAGCACATGTGTGTCCATGCAGCCATGCGTTTCGGTGTGTGTGTGTGTGTGTGTGTGTGTGTGTGTGTGTGTGTGTGTGTGTGTGTGTGTGTGTGTGTGCATGAATGTGTGTGTGCGTGTGCATGAATATGTGTGTGCGTGAATGGGTTCCTGTGTGCGTGTTCCAGTAATGGTTTCCATTCTCATCCCCATATAATCCCCAGCTGCTGACTTGGCTTCCTGGTGGCAGCATTCCAACCCTGCCAACTGGATTTACAGTGGATTCCCTTCAGATTCCCCACTCCATTCCCAATTAGTCTTCATGCAACTCCTCATATTTTACTGACGTGTAGCATTCCCAATCATATTCTCCCTCTAGTTGCAACATCTCCAGCACCGATGTTACTGATACACAGCAGATCTCCCGTGGAATGGGAATGTATTCCTATGGAATAGCCCACAGATTACCGGCTGACAGTGAAGAGACAGATCACTGACTGATTAACCAACAAACTTGCGCTGGAATGTATGCGAGGAGATGATTATCATGAATACCATTCTGGTCTTCTTTCCTCCATCTCCTTCTCCTACTCTTTGTCTCTCTTTATGTTTCTGTCTCTGTCTCTCTGTCTCTTTCCCTCTCTCTCTCTGTCTCACTTGTTTATTTTCCTGCACTCCCTTCCTCTCTCCTCTCCTCGCCCCACTCTCTGTTTCCTCCCTCCTTTTTCCTCTCCTCTTCCTCACACACACACAAACACACAGCACCCCTCCCTCCTGCTCGCCCCCTCAACTCCCCACCACCTCTCTGGTAGGATTATCTCTAAGGCGGGGACATTATCGAGTCAGTTGAGCCAGGCAGCGATTGAGTGATCGGCAGAGTGGTAGAGAGATAGCGGTTAAGACAGGAAAGAGACTCGGAGGTGAAAAGGCCAGCTCTATGCAAATACAGTGTGGACAGGCCCTTAGTTACACAGCCCAAACACACTGCCTCACAGATGTCTGACACAGAAAGGTGCAGTATAGGGAAGCTAGGGTGGTTGACTCCTGCTCATACGGTTCTGGGTTCGATCCCTAAGATCCACTTCTTACCCTATAGGCTGCCTCAAGCAATGTCCCCTAACCTAACCCAACCTGCTCCTCAATGACAGGTCTCTGTATTCTCTGTCGGTCGCTTTCGATAAAAGCATCTACAGAATGACTAGAGAGTTAAAATGACATACTGTTATACAGTATGTCATACAGAGATGACATAGGCCAACGGACGGAATAGAAGCAGATACATCGACAGACACGAGTACACAGAAAGGTGACTTGTATGAAGGCTGGTCTACATATGGAGAGGAAGAAGCGTTGAACGGCTGAGGAGATGGACAGATGGAGGGGAGGTAAAAGGAGTGACAGGAGTCATTTGCCAGGGCCTTGAAATTGCCAGACAGCCTGGCAGACAGACAGGCATACAGCCACAGGCAAGCAGACATGCAGTCAGACAGACAGACGGCCGGACAGTCAGACCGTCAGATAGACAGGTGTGTGGTTAGAGAGACATATCGTCTGAGCTGAGGCAAGCATGGAGACAGGGAGGAGTCCATTGGCAGACAGACAGACAGACAGACAGACAGGTTGGCCCTGGAGCCTGGGCCTCGGTCCAAAACAGGCCGACATCAGAGCCACTTCGCTGACACAACATTCCAACAGGAGTTAAATATTTTTCGAGATTAGTTTTAATAAGCGGGTCCGGCGTCTAAAGATAGAATGACAGACGGACGACATGCTGTCAGAAATATGAGGGGTTTACAGACACGGAACGGAACATTATACACATACTGCACATACGTACTTGGGCACATACGAACTTGTGCAACTTTGTGTGTGTGTGTGTGTGTGCCTGTGCGTGCGTGCAGAGTGCGTGTGCGTGTGTGCGCAGAGTGCGTGTGTGTGTGCGTGTGTGTATGCGTGCGTGCGTGCAGAGTGTGTGTGTGTGCAGAGTGCGTGTGTGTGCAGAGTGTGTGTGTGTGTGTGTGTGCATGCAGTTAGGAGCAGGGAGAGGCTGGAGCAATGTTAAACATGAGGAGTATGCAGCTACTCAGCCTGAATCTGAGCACTGACCACCCAAACACACACAGGCCTCTGGGTGGGTTAAACTACCACGGCGTGTGTGTGTGTGTATGTGTCTGTGTGTGTGTGTGTGTGTGTGTGTCTACTGGTTCATCTCTGCCTGACGTCTGTCTGTCTGTTGCATTCATCCATGGGGGGTTCTGTTCTTCATCATCCTCCTCTAGATGTCCATTCAGTAGACCTCCTATCCCGCTCTGTCCATCTGCCTCGGTGGTTGACAGCAGCTCGACCAATCACCCGCCAACGAGACCTGCTTCGGGGCTCTTTATTGGCCAGAAGCTAGTCAGTCACAACCCCTCTTAACCCCCCTCAATCAACCATATGTTTTCACACTCAGTGAGAGACGATAGCACACAGACACACACAAACACACACATGCGCACACACATACGTGCACAGAAACACGGACGCACACACCACGTCAACATTGCACAAAAGTACACAGCAACATATTGAATACTGTTAAATATCATGGTTTGTTCATGTTTCAGCACTCATGGTATACTGTGATCATCAAATCAAACTTATTTTAAAGAGCTCTTGGAAAACCACAATACAGAGTGCTTAGCAAGATTAACAGTTTAAATGAACAGTAAAAAGTCTGTGTCTCATAGATCTCATAGTTTGAGAAGTAGAGTTGAGTGAAGCAAAAAACAGGAAGCGAAGAGAGCTCCACTGGCTAACAGGAAGTGATCGCGGCCTATGCTTGCTCACAGGAAGGTGAGTATGATTCAGTAGAATGTGACTTAAGGAGGGTCCCAGAGGAAGGCTTAGAGCTGGATATACAGATATAGATACAGATTGATATGTAAAGGGAATAACAGCAGGGGGCCGAGGGAGAGGGATAAAACACTAATGCCTGATAATGGGAGATATGTGAGGAGGACACATGTGCATGGACTCACTTTCCACCGCGGCCAACTGATATGTGCTAACAGGACTGGACACGCTTGCCCCAGCTGTGCGTGTGTGTGTTTGTGCATGTGTGTGTGTGTTTGTGCGTGTGGGTGGGTAGGTGTGTGTGCATTAAGGTTAAGTATGTGTGCACACATTTGTGGCTGCATGTGTGCGTCTGTTTATGTGTGTGTGTGTGTGTGTGTGTCCCTCTCTAAGGGTGTGTGTGTTTGTGCGTGTCGGTGGGTGTGTGGGTGAGTGAGTGGGTAGGTGTTTGTGCATCAAGGTTGAATATGTGTGCATGCATTTGTGCCTGCGTGTGTGTCCCTCTCTAAGTGTGTGTATGTGTGCGTGTGTGTGTCCCTCTCTAAGTCTGTGTGTATGTGTGTTTATACGCGTGCGTGTGTGCGAACTGATCCCACTCAAAGCTGTCACATGTCACTTATATACGGTTGCAATGTGGCCCTTGGCATGGGTGGATGGGGTCATGGGGGTCATCTGTGTCGCAAAACCTGCTGTCACATTACTCACGATTCTCAGATTCATTTCCCCAAACTTTTTGTCAACACATCGTTTCCAAATGTTTTCAGAACATTTATCACCATCGCTCCCAAACAAAGCTCTTATTGAAGCACTTCTCTAAAACAAGCTGCCGCTTTCTGCGATCTCCTCCAGGAAAGGTGAAGCCGGCTAATAAACTCCGGCTCGCCGCCTCTCTCCTCGCTAACGTCGTTAAGTCTCTCAGCTCCGCTTCCTCCAGAGTCAGAGCAATGGGTTCAGCCGCTCACAACAACTTATTTGCTTTCTCTTCTCTTCCCTGTTCAGTGGTTTGTCAGACACATTTATGCAAAAAAACAAGTTACTCTGAATCTTGGATACAAAAGGGTAGGGGTTAGGTATCTTGCTCAGGGGATGTTGGAGTTTGAACTCACAACCAGCGCCCTTATTTATCACAGTTTTTATTTTAAATATATCCTCACTGTACGATTATAATGTTGTTGTTATTTTTTTCTGTCTTTCAAGGCGAGGCCCCTTGGATCCCGTAGACTACCCGATGCAGCCCTGGTCGGGCCCCTACCCAGGGGCCCCTCCGCCTACACAGGGATACCCCCAGCCAGGGCCTGGATACCCCGGCCCGAGCCCCCAGCCGGGGCAGGCCTACCCCGGGTACCCCCCCGGCCAGCCGTACCCCCGATCAGGAGACCTCCGCAGCATTGAGCCTGGATACTATCCACACCAAAAGTAACCAAACATCCGACTATTCATTCATTCATTCATCCAATCCAAAGCTCCTGCCAGTGATTCCAGAAACATGTTTTGGATCCTGAACGCCTCCAAGATAGGCTGCAGACATCGGTGGGGGGGGGGGGGTAAACCCGGACACCCAGACACCCGGACACCCTGACCACAACCCAATCCGGCGCCCTGTTATAAATACCATTAATATCATTATGTAATAAGAATTCAATTCTAAAGGACTGATTGCCGCCTAGCCGTACTGAAAGAGGAACCGTCGTTAGATGCGTCACGCCATAGCCATCTGTTCTATACCCGGCCGGCGTGGCAGCCATCAGCGCCGGCCGCTATACGCGGGCGCCCGCGGCCGCGGGAACGTGTTTAAATAAACAAACGGCCGTCCCCCTGCAGCTTCTGTTTATTTGGTTTACTGGAAGTGTCGGGAGGTGTGATGCGAATTGGCGGCTGAAAGGAGCGGCGATCATGCGCTCCCCGAGTGACATAATGAGGAGCGGGGAGGGAACCAGATTAGATCCTTCTCATGTGTTTGATTTCCTAGGCTCGCCGTGACTCCCAGCGCCCTAGCGGGCAGCAGACATAAACAACACGAGTGACTGGGAGCCGTCCAGCCAAGAGAGGCTTGACTCATGACTCTCGGATGAATAACCGACCTGTTTGTCTGAAGGAAATTTCCGGCGACGGAGCATAAGCCCCCGCAGGCCTTATCCGAGGGCTTTAAACACCACTTGAACCCTCCTCGCTTTTCTTTTGTCGTTTTTTGGTTTTTTTTCCCTCGACTGTCATTTTGTCGACACCGCCGCCTCCTTCCCGCCGCACCGCTTGACCCCGGGGTTGGGGTCACGTCTGGGTGTATTGCCCGCATACCTCTGACTGCCATTGTTCAAATGTGTGTGTATAAGGACGGCGTTAACCTTAACCTTTCCCCTCTCTCTCTCTCTCTCTCTCTCTCTCTCTCTCTCTCTCTCTCTCTCTCTCTCTCTTTGTCTCTCTCTCTCTCTCTCTCTCTCTGTCTCTCTCTCTCTCTCTCTCTCTCTCTCTCTCTCTCTCTCTCTCTCTCTCTCTCTCTGTTTCCTGTTCGCAGTCCTCGCCATCAACCCCACCCTCTGGCCCACCACCCCCACCCTCTGGCCCCCCATCACCCCCAGGCCCCCCATCACCCTCAGGCCCCCCATCACCCCCAGGCCCCACAGCACCCTCAGGCCCCCCATCACCCCCAGGCCCCACAGCACCCTCAGGCCCCCCATCACCCCCAGGCCCCACAGCACCCTCAGGCCCCCCATCACCCTCAGGCCCCACATCACCCTCAGGCCCCCCATCACCCCCAGGCCCCACAGCACCCTCAGGCCCCCCATCACCCCCAGGCCCCACAGCACCCTCAGGCCCCACATCACCCTCAGGCCCCCCATCACCCCCAGGCCCCACAGCACCCTCAGCCCCAGCACCCGCCGAGGGGCCCTGTGAGGCAGGACGTTCCCCCCTCGCCTCCGCTCCGTGCCCAGCGCTACGAAACCATGAGCCGCGTCCCTGGTGGAGGAGGCGGGGCCTACAGGTAGGGGTCCGAAGGTCAGAGACGGCGCGGCTTAACATGTACCTTTGATCATTCAGTAGACACTTTCACCCAGAGGGACGCACAACAAGTCAGGCTGAGAACGATTGCCATCCAAAGTTTACTACAAAAGAATGTCCTACTGCTCCACAACCTTAAAATCCATATTTTTCTATTGGACAGAGGGCAGAGAAGCTATGGGATTCAGGAATACAAGGTTCTTTTTTAGGGTTTAGTGGAAGCGCAAACACAGTAGGTGTCACATATAAAGGGGTTTTCTTTATCTATGTTTATTCTTTTTATACACAACAGTGGTAACCTCAGATAGCAGACTTCTGGATCTGCACCTGTGTGTAAACCTGTGGACCCTGAGTTAAGTGAAGCCAGGGACGTTGTTTTGACCGAATAAGCCCAGTCCTCCGGAGACAGGGATGAGTAGTAACTTCAAGCCAAGGCCAGTGTTATGTGTCTGTATCATCTCACTCTATTTATGTTAATATGTCTGGTGGATGTCCCCCGTGCGTGTCCGTGTTGCCGTGCACCCATCCGACCAGAACATGGAGCAGAGTTTCCTGCTGCGCTGTGTGTCCCTGGTGCGCGGTCTGAGCACGTGCAGACACCAAGTCCCTATACGTGTCCCTCCTCTTGCAATAAATCAAAGTAATGCTCCGTGCTCCAGCGATGTTGCTGCTACTTAAGGGCTAGATTGCATTATTAAATAAATATGAGGGCTGAAGTGCGGTAACAAATAGCTGTGTTAGTATCACACCCGGACATTAAGGGTCGGGGTGCAGCAGTGGGATGGGAGCCATAGTGGTGTGTCTCATGTTTAGCCTCCAGGCTCGGGGGGGCCCCCGGGCTGTTTGGCCTGAGGCTCTTCTGTCTGGGGCCGCCTAACTGGGGCTCTGTAGCCCGGGGCGGTTCTGTCTGAGGCTGTTCTGTCTTGGGGCCCGCCTGTCTGAGGCTGATCTGATGGTACGAGACCTCACAGTTTCCCTTTTCAGTGATGCTTTCGTGGTTTTGAAGACTAGAAATCAGAGGGCGGTGACACCGGGGGAATGATGTCATCTTTCTGTTCACCATTTTTCAAATTGATGGCATCACAGAAGTGCCACCGGACCGCTGACATCAGAGTGCGGACACTAGAATGATCAGAGCATGGATGGTCTTAAACTACACACACCCGGAAGACCCATCGCTTTGAGTTGTGTGATGGGTTCTGGAGCTGTTTTAGTGTTTGATGTTAACAGCTCCACCTGTACCGCTGGCTTAACTCAACCGACTCGTTGTCTCTCTGGTTCCAGGAACCCGAGGGAGCCCGTCCCTGACCATTACGGTTACCTGGGAGACGGAGGGAAACGCCCAAACCAGGCCAACCCTCGACAGAAGAACCCCATTACCGCCGCTGTCTAGCAGGTGTTATGCACAGGTGCTCCACGGTGTTAGCATCAGGAAGAAACTGCGCCCCTATTCACATGCTTTAGCATGGCGAGGGGGTTTCCATAATATCTTTTCCACGTCTGAATGCAGCAACATCAGCATCAGCTTTCAGCAAAACAGCCCGCATAGCACGTGTACTTTTTTACTATCTATGTATTTTCATTGATTTTGTGTCCCTGTCCTACAGTGCAATATGGTTTGAGATTGTATTCCGACCAAAGTCAGATTAGCCCAAAACAGACAGGATAGGATGTAATGAGTAACAAAAAATAATGATGGAAAACACTTTAAATTGATTAGCATACATATATATATATATGTACCCGTAGCTGTACCTTATAATAATATGTGTAATAATGTACCAGCACATACATGTTATTTTTATGACCAACAGAAGGTTCAAACCAAACATCTTGTGTATGTCCTAACACCCAGGGTTTTCCCTGGCTCCGAAAAAGGCGTAGGTGAAAGCGATAGCGAACGTTATTTGATGAGCGTTTTAATGATGCAGTATTACGTGCCAGCCAGGCTCCCCTGGTATGATCGACCCGGCACGCCCACTTATCACATCGGCCTGTTCCTCTAAGTGATCGCCTGCTAAAACGGTTGCTGTCTGCCCTTGATGGGTTGTAAAAACAGTTAAAAGGACTGGATTGGTAATAATCTAGGGCCCGGAGCAGGTCAAACAATGGAGATAATAATAAACAAGGGTCATAATGATAGTTAATATCATTGATCATTTCTTAATTTTAAATAGCTATATCCCATCCATAAATAATTTCACTAGTTTCCAAACGTAGGCCTCAACAAGCATATAAGAGATAAAAAGCACATATAAAAATCAGGAGCAATGCTATAGTACTGTTTATGAACAAGTACATGTCATGCCTAGTTATGCTATAAACTGCAAACATTTCTTTGGACAACCAATAATTGGGACTATTCACTAATAACAACCCTCAACGTTTCACAAAGAAATACCTTAGATATAATCACGGACATAAAGTTCTGTTTATGTGCACGTGATCACTGTTAGATCCAGATGAAAGTAGACATGTATACAGGCTGATACAATCACTTTTTTGTGGATGATCACTTTTTGGCACAACATGAAAAAGGTGGCGCCACCGTATTCTGCGTCTTCCACGACTCTCACTAACGGACACCAGAGTGCTTCTGATGCCAAAACCTGGTCCCGTTGCTGACCGATCATGCTTTCATATGCAGATATCTGTTTATAGAGGGTATACATTACCTTAATCCCTAACATGCCATGTATACTGTTTAACACACATGTCCTTTACATCCAAGTTTCTATTCAGATGTAAACGTAGGATCGAATGATTTTGGAATAACGATGCAAGAAGCGTTTCATGTCGGATTAGCTGCAAATGTGAACTATTCAAAAACGATATAGCGGCATATTAATGTCAGAATGTAAATGTTTTGGATTCAAAACAGTTTTTTATATATTAAGTTGATTAATTTGACCTATGCTCACATTTCAGTTGAATACATAAAGTACATAGCAATTTATAAATCAAACTTATAATAACGATGTTGCTTTTAAAATCCTCATATTATGCTTGTGGGATTTCATTCCAGAGATTGGAGGTGAAATTCACCTTGATTGATCTTTACATCTTTTATGCAATGTGTAAGAATGGATTGTGCTAGCCTTTGTATGATTGAAGTACAACTTTGGTACACTTTGACACTTCATCCTCTATATGTAACAAGGTCTTTTTTTGTCATGTATTTTTTGCATATTTTCAGCCAACCCTTTTAATATGTGTTGACGTTGGTACAGTATTTTGAAGTGGTGAAAGGAATCTCTGTGATTTCCAGGTACTTGTAGGAACGCCATGTATTATGAAAGCAGTTTCTGATGAGATATGTTTCTGGTTCAAAACACTGTGAACCAACTACTGCTAGAGTGGTTGATTAATAGTTTATATTTAAAAACATCTTTAAACAAGAGCCCTTAATCTTCCTGAATATTCCTATCTCTATCTAATCAGTTGCTGTTACTAAAACTCCCTGAACAACAGCCTCTTGATCAGTTAGCCAGTGAACATCATCTTTGAATGTAATTATGTAACAGTTTCTTGAAATGTGTTACTGCAGTTAGCAATGCTAATTTGTTTAGGCTACCTATGTTACAATACGATTCCTCTCCTTCATAGCAGTGTCTGCGTTTTTTGTTTTTTTTTCAAACCACAATGTTTTTAGCCAGTGGTACTTTTTGTATGAAACACATTTTGTGAAATATTTTCTATGCTCGCACTAGAACACAGTCAGGCTGTGTGTGTGTGTGTGTGTGTGTGTGCCAGCGTCCAGGCTGTTCTTAGCTCAGAAGGCGCACACACACACACACACATTTGTTTTGAGAGAGTTGCATGCAAAACCAATTATTGACAGTTCTATTATTGCTAGAATGTGGAATATCCAGTTACAGTGTTTTTATTTTTTTGTTGTGTCATTATGTCTCATCGTCAATGTTGAAATCTGGATCACAGATTGCTGTGTTCTCACACCGGCGCCAAAGATTAGAAGAGTTGCCACTAATAGGACCACGAATCTGAACTAACCAGTTGCTGATAGATGGCTCCATGTGTGATATGTTGTAGTGTATGTAGTCCAGAAGAAAGAGAGAACGAAAGAAAGGTCGAAGGAAGGAAGAAAGAAAGTGAGAAGAAAGTGAAAGAAGGAAAAAATTACTAAATGATTTATGGGTAGGGGGAGATAGCAACGTATAAGAATGTGGAGATTACAAATGAAAATAGAAACCTTTCTTTAAAGTCTGACCTTTAAAGATGTGTTTAGAGACATTAATGCTAACTATGTACAGAATCATGTGCTGTCTCAGTATTCAGTACCAGAGCACAGAGACATGGGGTTTGGATGAGAAGTGAAGGCCTAGGGTGGCACCATGCACGTGAACCTTTGTCTGGTGGTCCTCACCAGCTCTGACTCTGTACCTGCGTGCCCCCATGCTCTGATTTAGAATCCTGACAACCCACCGAGCGGTCCAAATCTTGGTGGGTCTGGTTCTCAGGCGATACCACCGAAGTTTGAATCTCCCGTGTGATCGTATTGTTGATGTATAAGATGTGAAACTTTCTAGTGTTTGACTTTCTTTTCCGTGTCCTAACTGCCCTGCTATAACACAATGTCACAAGCAAATTATATGTGTATTCCTATATATATATTTCATTTTTAACAATATTCTCCTGTTTGTTGTCTAGGCTTGTAGAGCCATGTTTGTGAGAATGTCCGTCTCCGATGTGAAGTTGGGAAAATCTCACCACACAATTATATCGTTTACGTTTTTTTATTAAACCAAATCTGAAGTGCATGTTTGTAAGTGCAGTTATCTGTGCTTGATGGCTTGTGGTTTCCCACTAGCTCACTTTAGCACACCACTAAGCTCATTTAATGTATGTCTCTCTGATGCTGCAGTATACCACTTTTACAAGTGTTTCTATAATCAAAGGTACTATCCTGACCACTCAATTTATAAATATACTCTTTTGTCATGTATAACCAAGAGTTCTGGTTTTAAAATGTCCTACATGCCGATAGACTGAAGGAAGCAAATCAATGAAGTTTTATAAAAATCGTTTAAAAAAACACCAAAATCTATCGATGGATGTTTTGTTTTTGATCAAAATCACAATCTTTTATTTGTATCGAATGGGGTGATTAATGACCTGATCAACATATGCTGTATTTCATATCTATTTATGTTTTGGAACATTTGTTTGGCAATACAATTAAATTGTTTTAACAAAAATACAAAAAAGATGTTGCCCTTGTTTAACAGACTGCTTTTTGTTAATGCTGTTTAAAAGTTCCCAACGCTTCTCTTCAGGTTAATTAAAGTCACGTCATGAGAAACAGTTCTGCTGACATCCCTTTAGCCCACAAGGTGAGTCGTTAACATTCACACACTAGCTTAGCGCAACATTTTTCACCGCAGATAAAAAAGTTCCTTAGTGAGATAGGAGATGAGTGCTGGCCCCCAAATTAATGTCAGACTAATTATCAATTAGCAGGAGGAAGATAAGGTAGACTGATTGCTGTCTTAACATCTTTCATTCTCCTTCCTTTTCCTGTGTCTTTTGTGTTGGAGCTCAGCCTAGCTAGGTTATCTCCCATCAATTCCATAGGAATTCAGGCCCTCTGAGATCCTGTCTGTGTGTGTTTGTGTGTGTGTGTGTGTGTGTGTGTGAGGTAGCTTTATCAGTAAAGTGTTAATTAAAGTGTTGCGGACCCTTGCGTCATATTATCTCGTGGTCGGACGCTGTGGGTGGCAGTTAGAATTTACAATCTGACAGAAAAACTTCTAGATTAGGTAGAAATAGATGAGCTTTTTAAAATATAATTACTATATGTTCATTTTCATGTTCTATTTAGTCTTCCATCATGGAAGACTACTCGTTCAGTTGGTATAGGTCAAGCTTCTAGAAAAAGGGTTTGTAACCATTTGCTGTCTGATGAATATGCAACCATGAGTTTATATTTATAATATACGGTTAGTTTACTTTTTTGCCTCAAGGACAGTTTGATTGTGACTTCAACGTGAACAGATTATTTACAGCCTCCTCAGAATAACAACAATGTTAACAGCTGTTTGAGTAAGTGACTGATTGGATTCATGTAATCTATGTACTGTTTGATAATTTAGCTGACGTGCTGAACCTGCAATGCTAACAGTTCACCATTTCGGAACAGCACCTTTCTATGCAGAACCTGTCAATCAGCGTGGTGTCGAGTTACAGGATGACTGATGATTTTACAGTCTTCCTGCCTGTCTGTCAGATCGCATGCTGGGTATTGATTCAACCCTTCTTCTTGGTCATCTGGGTTTGACACGTTGTAATTGTCAGAGGTTATTATAAGTGTTTCATATCAGTGCTGCAAGTAACTTTAATTAGTTTATTTTCCTCCATTTCCTATTAGGATTTGCTGCTCGTATGCGTTACTGTGTGTGTGTGTGTGTGTGTGTGTGTGTGTGTGTGTGTGAGAGAGAGAGAGAGCTGGGAGAATATATTTCAGTTATTGCTATATATATATATGAATATTTATTTAAGTATGAAGGTCTACAACTAATGATCTGTTATCAACTGTCATCAGATGAGCATTATTTGAAGCGCCTTTCAGCACATTTTGTGTAATGTAGGAAGTTTTAGGAGAAATCATGCCTTTGGTGAGTGTTTGTTTAAAGGGCACCATTCATATTTGGTTCACCAATGTTTGGTGTTGAAGCCTTGAGACCCTATAAGATCACATGTTAGAGCGAGAGTCACACCCATAAACAAAAAGGCTCTTGTTTATTTGAACACAAGACAATCTTGATCATGGTGTTAATATTTTAATTCACTAGAATTGGTGCGGGACACAGTGTTAAGTTACACTTTGACCTACTTCCACATGAGTTAATCACTACGTTAGGCATAGTAACCCAGTTACTGTTCTAAACTATTTTTACTGGCACCCTATACCAGGAGTATAACATTTAAACACAGAGCAGGTTCTTGTTTATGTTTATGTATTTATGTGACTGTGTGTTTCTGGGTGGATGTGACAGAAATATCGGACGTTTGGTTCATTCGCAAAATTCATTCAACCCACCTGCCGAAACTGCCTTGACCCTAGTTTCTCAGTTTAAATTGCAATAACATCTGCTAAGAAGAGGGTTAGATCACGTACCAGGCTTTACCTTTGGGGTGAGGTTAACAGCGTAACAGTCAATCGGAAACCATAGATATTGCAGTAAATTCCCTGACTTTAAGGTTAAACTCTCAGCTGTAAGTGTCAAACAACTCTCATCCACAACAGAAATAAATGGATGTGGAAAATGCTGACCACACCGAAAGTCAGTGTGAGATTCGCATTGTTACAAGGTCACAGGGAGAGCATGGCAATGTGCACATATTTAATTTCCTTCTTCTTACAAAGTCGAAAGCAGCTGTTTCCAAACTGGTAAAGCACCTCGCACACACACACGCACACATACACACACACACACACACGAAAACACCCACACATAAACACAAACCCACACACACATACACTATCACAAACATGCACACCCTGCACCCTGTCCTCACTCCTCCATCCCCGCCAGCATGCTCAGGCTCTGGTGGGCCTGGTCCCTCCAGGCGGTGGGGAGGGGAACAGGCCCTGCGTTGTGCCCCAGTGCCAGGGTCCCTCTCTTGGCCATGCCACTAAGAACCTCTGGTCGAGGGCTGAACTCTCTGTTGACTCCGAGGCCAGGCCCTGAACAAAAAAACTCTTCGAAAAACCCTCCTTCCTTTCTGTCCATTCATCTGTACACATGATCGCCATCGGTTTCTCTATCGCTGTGTTTTGTCTACTTCTCTATTCGCCATTCATCCCTGTTCCTCTTCCTCTCTATCCCATCCTCTCTCACTTTCTATCCCTTCCTCTCTATCACGCTTCCTCTCTATTCAATTCACTCGTTCATTTCATTTACGATATAGTCACTCAGCAGGCTCTTGGTCCAGAGCGACCCACACTGAATTCACATCAGTCTCATGAGGGTCTAGGGCATCTCGCTCTGGGATGCCTATAGACATTTCTGTCTATATTGTTCCTATTTGTCCCTTACTCCCTCTGATTGCACTCACATAGTGCAGTATTTGATGGATAAAGAAACACATTAAAGAGTCTTTAGGTAAGTTTAAGAGCTGTAAAGAGGGAGGGCAAAAGAGAGCGTGATTTTGAAACTAAACAACCATGAATAACCCCCTCCCTCCGTGCTCCTTCCCTCCGTTTCTCTGCCATTGGGAAGGGACATTTCTTGCACCCTTGATGGACAGGCAACATGGATTCCCATAACCAATCATGGAAGAGATACCTTCATCAGAAAGAAGTCGGGAGCTATCTTAAATCTAAATTGTATCATACAGAGGCAGGCACAGCTAACTCAAAACAGATACTCTCACAGCGTTTTTCACTCACGTAAACAGATGCCAATGCCATTTCGAACCAATTACACTCAAATAATAGCTCTTGTATCTTCCCTACACTACCTTTAACACTAACAGCCTACGGTCCTCTCCTGGCTTGTGTTAACATCCCCGTTGTGAGCAGCGGCGGTGTTGATTCATCAGGATCAGGACATGGCAGGCAGCGGGGCCGGCGCTATAGAAACACAGCATGTATTTGTTCATCATTGGTCACAGGGACAGGACTAGAATATCCTTCCTGTCGGAGAGAGAGGGCCGGGATACATTGTGTTGTCTGGAGAAGGAGAATTGAGGAGTGGCTCAGATACTGTGTGACAAAAGGGTGCCCTGAAACCCACACTCGCACAACCACACACATACACACACACAATGTGTTTTGTGGTCCTGAGCTAATGGGGTACTTTACGTTACTGGTGCCATGAGACATACACACCACACACGCAAACATTTTTTTATTAATTTGTAACATTTCTTTGAAATGTTTTTTGCCTTCTTGAATCCCTTGTTCTTCTTCATCCCATCCTCTTTCTTGCTATCTCTCCCACCAACATCATTTATTGTTGCTGTTGCTGTTTTTCTCTTTTCTCCCTCTAAAGCACATCGACACATAAGCGCATGTACACAGATACACACAGCTACACAGCCCCCTCGGCAAGACACACTGGCAGACAACAAGTCATGATTCCAGAGGACAGTAATCTGTGTGTGTGTGTGTGTGTGTGTGTGTGTGTGTGTGTGTGTGTGTGTGTGTGTACACGTGTTTGGGAGCATTTGTGTGTGTGTGTGTGGGGGTGTGTGTGTGTGTGTGTGAGATTGTTTGCGTCTATGTCTCTGTGTGTGTGTGTGTGTGTGTGTGTGTGTGTGTGTGTGTGTGTGTGTGTGTGTGTGTGTGTATGTGTGTGTGCGCAACACAGAGAGTGGGGGATTGTTGCTCGGTCAGAACATGGCAGATTAGCGTCCATGTGGTGTTTTGTGGAAGACGAGATAATGACCAAGAATAACTGAAATGGATGATTAGGGAACGCTCTGGGAGCCCTGGGTCCCCGGAACCTTCCGGAGCTCCACACAAACTAATGACCATGCCGGTAATCGAGTGGAGGAGGTGGAGGAGGTGGAGGAGAAGGAGGAAGAGGAAGAGGGAGGACGATGAGGTGGTGGAGGAGGAAGAGGTGGTGGAGGAGGTGGAGGAGGAAGAGGAGGTGGTGGAGGAGGAAGAGGAGAAAGGTGGTAGAGGGAAAGGAGGAGGAGGTGGAGGAGGAAGAGGAGGTGGTGGAGGAGGAAGAGGAGAAAGGTGGTAGAGGGAAAGGAGGAGGTGGTGGGGGAGGAAGAGGAGGTGGTGGAGGAGGAAGAGGAGGTGGTGGAGGAGGAAGAGGAGGTGGAGGAGGAGGAGGTGGAAGAGGAGGAGGAGAAAGGTGGTAGAGGGAAAGGAGGAGGTGGTGGGGAGAGGGGGGCAGTGAAAAGAGGGAGAGAGAGAGAGAGTGAGTGAGGAGAAGTTCTGAGAGCTGCGTGTGTTTGTGCGTGGGAGGAAATGAAAAAGCGCGAGGGGATAACGGGCAACGGCCGCGGTGGTGGAGAGAGGGGCACAGTAATGGAGAGAATGATGAGAGGAAGGCGAGGCGGAGGGGAAGATGGCACCAGGATGAATGGCGGAGCAGAGAAAGTCGATGGTGAACACGGGGAGGAGGATATTACACACTTGTCTTGTTTTTCCCCGAGACTGACCTCTCTTCCTCACCCCGTCTCTCCCCCTCCAGTATCTCTGTCTCCGTCCTCTCTCTCTCGCCACTGCTCGCTTCGTCTTAACCACGAGGGACGCGGCACCGACACACTAACTCCATTATGGTAGTTGTACAGGTTTAGGCTACAGGCTGAATTGCTGTGAAGGAGGCTGTAACACCGTATCCAACATTACTGAGCTATTCTCAGATTGATCGATTTGGATCATTTCACAGAGAAGAGGACATATTTTGTTTCAATCTGCCATGGCAGTTATACAGCAGTGTGACCCAAAACGTTGTAGCCAGCCATTGGCCCGTGCTGCCCGTTCTGCCCTTCGACTTTGGTCAATATCAATGCGTCCAATCACAGCTCGAGCCCCGCCCCTGACGATGTGATTGGTTAAATCCGGTACGGCCTTCCTCCAGGCTTCCTTCCAGGGACCGGGAGTCTAGTTGTACAGAGTGAGGTGTCCCATCGAATGTAACCTTTCGTGTGTCTCATTGTGTTTGTTTCGTGGCCACAGAGCAGGCTGGCTGGCTCTCTGATTGAGCTGTGTGTTTGTTTAGGGCGTGATGGCGGTTCCACGGGTTGATCCATGTGCTGGCTCAACCAGGGGCTGGCCGACGGATTCCTCCCCAAAGACGGCTCTCCTTTTTGGACGGCATTGATGGAGGAGGGGCCTCAGGAGGACGGATGGAGGATGGAGAGGGTTTGTTCCCTCCCCATGTTTCCGCTCTCTCTCGCTCTCTTGCTCTCTGACTCAAAATTCAAAGGGCTTTTTTTGGCCTTGTTCGCCTTTGACATTGCCAAAGCACAAAACGTTCAGTACAATGAATCATTTAAGAAAATAGCAAAAGATGATACAAAAAAATACAATAAAAAAAAAGGATACAGTGAAGAGGACCTTGACTATGACAATTACACGCACTCTCTATTTCCCTCCGTCTGTTTCCCTCTCAGGTCTCTGGCACGGAGGCCTACCTGACTCCTCCACTGGGCCAAGACAGTGTTCACAAGGTTACCAAGAAAACATCTCTGCAGCACGTCTGCTCAAACCATCTGGAGCTCAGCTGTGGCTCCCCGTGTCTCTCACAATCACACACACTTCCACACACTCCACGTTCTACATGTATTCGGGGGACCCATGGGACGTAACGTTCTACATGCTTTTGGGGTCCCCCCTGGAACTAGTATTGGATTGGTTGTCAGGGGAAACTATGTGGAGATCAAGAGAGGGATTGATGAAGGAGTTAAAATGGATAACAACTAGGAATGGAAAAGGATTAGCTGTCCATTTTGTCAATGCTTGATTCAGTTTGACCCGTGTGTGTGTGTGTGTGTGTGTGTGGGTGGGTGGGTGGGTGGGTGGGTGTGTTTGTGACTGTGTGACTGTGTGAGGGTGGGTCGCTGGTTGGGTCTGTGTGTATGTGTGTGCGTTTGTGGGTGGGTGTGTGTGTTTGTGGGCAAGTGTCCGGCCCTGTGTGTTTAACTTGTGTGTTAAGGGGAGTACTACTTGCTTTCATGTCTGTTTTCAGGCTGCATGTTTGGCTCTGGTGACTTTCTAAGAGTTGGGTGAAAGTGTGTGGTGAAGGTCCACTCTCTATATAGAACTATCATGGACCAGTTCAATCCCTCAGGGCAAACCTGATTATATCCCAGCATGCAATTATGGAGCCGTTAAAGATTACCTCATCATCGGCCAATTACAATACAACCGACCTCAACCCTCAAATGCACGGTTGTCCTCTGGTTTTAAAATAGATCTGTGTCGGGTCGTAGGATAATTTTAGCCCCGTTGTTACAGCTGTGCAGTGAGTACACAGTTTCAGTTATAGAAGTTAAACACAGCTCTGGTTCTAGAATCTACAGTTGTGTAGCCCTGGTTTTAGTATTCAGCATTCACTGTATTAAGAGAAAGAAAAGTAGCAATTTTTAATATGGCTACTGTGAAATCCTATTTAGTTCCTGTTTAATCCAACGGAGAGGGGGAGAAGGAGAGGGGAACAGGGAGAGGGGACGGAAAGCCCGAGCCACCGCTGGGAATAGCCAGCTTCGGTTTGGTGGCGGGAAAAGGGTCCGAAGCCAGATTAGCGATTTTCGGTGATGCATGAATGTGTGAAAGAGATTGTGCCACACTTAATTTCAATGTGTATGTGTTTGAGTGTGTGTGTGTGCGTGAGTGTGTGTGTGTGAGAGAGAGAGAGAGAGAGAGAGAGAGAGAGAGAGAGAGAGAGAGAGAGAGAGAGAGAGAGAGAGAGAGAGAGAGAGAGATACAGGGACAGGGAGAACTAGTTGGTGAGAGCTGGCCAGCAGGAGAGCTAATCATGTCGTTTATCGGGCCAGTTCCTCGCTGAGATAGCCATCTTGTGACTGCTGATCACTGCACGGATCAACCGCAGCGATGCTGTGTTTGTGTTGGTTTTACCAGGATTGTGTTTAATGCTTTCGATAAAAAATATGAATAAATATGCCAAAATACAACAAAGCCCACGTTTACTATCCAAACCACAATCCAAGGGACAAGCCGCCAACTTATTTATTGGTTCATCTTTTTACTTTTTTTGTTACAATCTATTATATTTTGGTGCTAAAATGTTTTAGCAGCAAAAACGTGTTCTTTATGAAAAGCGGATAATCCATTATGTTATGCAGTCTGAAGCCGTTTGTCATTGAGTGGCCACTAGACCGGGTTCTGCGATAGTTTTCACTGCCGTTTCACTTAACACACAGTTCAACGAGTCACACTCACTTAAAACAGTAAATCAAACAGAAAGCTTTTTGTTCGCTGAGAGCGAATATAGAGAGGTGTATTAATGTTCTAACGTTCATCCGGTGAGCCTCAACAGTCCTTTTAAACGTGTTATTCCGTTCAAGAGACGATACGCCGCTTTACTACTTTGTTCTTTTTGTGAATTGAGAGTTCGACAACGAGATCTGTTATCTGAGTCCAAATGCAAATAGGTCCTAAAAGTTGTAAATTAAATCATGTTTCATATCCCTGGTAGAAAGAAATCATCATGGTTTCAATTGCTGTGTGTTTGATTGAGTTTGTGTGTGTGTGTGTGTGTGTGTGTGTGTGTGTGTGTGTGTGTGTGTGTGTGTGTGTGTGTGTGTGTGTGTGTGTGTGTGTGTGGCTCTGGTTTTTTTGGAGTGTGTTTGCCTGTAGCGCTGTTATGTGCAAAGGTGTGTGTGTGTGTGTGTGTGTGTGTGTGTATGTGGCTCTGGTTTTTTTGGAGTGTGTTTGCCTGTAGCGCTGTTATGTGCAAAGGTGTGTGTGTGTGTGTGTGTGTGTGTGTGTGTGTGTGTGTGTGTGTGTGATAGATAGCGAGCACATCCGTGCAGCTGAAGCGGGCCGCAGTGTACGCACCTTAATGTTTACACCCGGGGAATTGGCGTACATGAGGGATGTTGATGGATACGCCAGACACACAGACCTCTACTGTGGATGGTCCATCTCTCTTCCAGTAGGAACATAAACACACACACACACACACACACACACACACACACACACACGCACACACGCACACACGCACACACGCACACAAAATCATACACCACTAGGATAGACTCCAGAGAGGGTGAGAGAGAGGGAATGTAAACCATGGTGACAGGTACTCCTAACAACAACTTGTTCTGTTCATGTCCCCCCCCCCACTCTCGCACCCTAGACCCCCCCACCACCCTATATTCTCCCCCCCCCGCCCCAACTCTTCACAACATCCCAAATCTCTTTCAGTGATTTAGTAAGCACGCGACAATACGACGACTGGAGCAGATGTGACTGGCCACATCGCCGCGGTTACGGCGGCCAGAAGAAGAGGGGCGTGTGTCCGACTGTACTCGGTTCAAAGCGCCCGCGGCGGAGGCAGGAGGGAGGGAGGGAGGGAGGGAGGGAGGGAGGGAGGCGCTCCCCCGCAGATGCCCGTGTAAACACAGCAATCTGGCGGCCGCCGGTCAGCGCGGAGAGGGGTTGTTTGTTCGGGGGCCCGGCTCGCTTTCAATTAGAGATGTGACTTGACTTGTAATCATTGCATTATGGGCGGGGGGGGATTGGAAGACGTTTGATTTTGGTATGACATCGATAAGGGTGTGTTGGCGCTTCAGAGAACTTCTGTGGAAGCTGAAATGTGGAAGCAGTTTGAGTTGCATCGTGTTACTACTTGTTTATATAACTAGTATCTACTTCATTCAAGTTTGCATAACTATTGTATGTATCTAGTTAGTTTACATATCTAAATATTAGCTACTTCATTAAGTTCATATAACTACTTTATATTCCTAGTTAGTTTACATATCTCACTATTATCTACTTCTACTTCTAAGTTTAAATGACTATTTTATATACCTAGTTTGTTTATAAATCTTACTCAATCTATTTAGTCTAATTTATGGAAAACTAGAATTGGCTCTACGTTTTTTAGGTATCTACATTATCTAGTTTTGCACCTTAACTATTTCTACTACAATTAGCTCATCTGGATCCTAAAACCTCCACCCTGCCGATATATATTTAATAACACATCTATGAAAGCATCCGCCTTGTCCAATCAGAACGCTATGTTCCTCCCGCCCTCCTATTGGCTGGTTTGGGGTGTGCTGTTGATGTGTGTTTAATGGCTCTATTCGACACAAGGTATGTCCTGTGTTCAAATAGATGGCGGACACACTCAGGGCCCTTTCTCCCCGGAGACGCACTCACACAGAGCTTTTATCCAGACACTACGCGCACACACACACACACGCACACACACACACACATGTATACACACAGACAGACACATGCAGGCAGGCGTGAGGAATGGTTTTCACCTGGTGTGGATAATGTTTCACCCCGTGCACCAGCGGGTTTATTAGTCACTTAAACATTACCGTGGGGGAGTTTCCCCATATCAACATTGACCACACATTCCTTAGATCTCCCTCACACACACACACACACACGCACGCCCACACAAATGCACGCACGTACGCACGCCTGCACGCTCGCACGCACGCCTGCATGCACGCACGCACGCACACACACACACACACACACACACACACACACACACACACACACACACACACACACACACACACACACACACTCACACTTGTTGATTGTTCGATTCATTCTTTAATTGTATTGGGCACATGAACACTTTCACTCTATCTTTTAATTTGTTATTCTCAGATTAGTTTCACCTTTAGTACCACTAATTTACTCACTCACTCGGTTTCTCTCTGACCTCACTCTCTCACTTCTCTCACCTCTCTCACACACTCACACACTCACTCACTCGATCTCTTCCGCTTTCAGTCACTCACTCGCTCAGTTCCCCCGCTAACTGCTCTCCGCTGACTGGCTTACCTCTACTTCTACTTGTACTACTCTACTAGTTACACCCCTGAACCCCCTCTCTGTCAGGGTGAACCATTAGCATGCAGCGGCCTTACATTCCGGCTCTGAGAAATGTTCCAGCTTGTTCTGTTTAGACGGGTCCTGTCACAGGCAGACCCTCAGGTTGGATGAACACGGCCTGCTACAACACACACTCTAACACACAACACACACTCCGACACGCAACACACACTCTAACACAAACGTTAACGCGCAACACATGAGTATATACGGGTAATGCCTTCTTAAATACGCAACACACACGTTAACACGCAACAAATACAAATATACATAACGCACACACTCTAACACGCAACACACACTCCGACACGCAACACAAACGTTAACACGCAACCCATTAGCATACAGGTAACGCCTACTTACACACGCACTACACACATTAACACTCAACAAATACAAATATCCGTATCTAATGCACACTCCAACACGCAACACACAGTCCAACGTGCGGCACAAATGTTAACACACAACACATAAGTATACTTTAACACTTAACACATACTTTAACACACATCCACCACTTCAACGCGTAGCACATATGTCGCCACATGAAAACAATCCCATATATAAAACAGGCCTGGATACATGCGTGCATATGTGCGTGAAATGTCAAGTGCACACACACACACACACAGACGCGCATGCTGGCAAAACATGATGCAGTAATATACTGAGCTCTGGGTGTCTGTTAGGCTGTTGAAATGTCAGCCTGGTTAAGCCCGGCTATTAGACTTAATTGAAAAGCAGAGCGTAAATAAACACTCGGGTCCACTGTGCTTTCTTTGCTCTGCCCAGCACTCGGATCACATTCCAAAGCTATTCATCAAAGTGTCTGGCTCTCTCACTCACTTTCTCTCTCACTTTCCCTGTCTTTGCAATGCGCTCTCTCTCTCTTTCCTGCTCTCACTCTCATTTTACCTCTGTCGCTATTGCATCTCCTTTGTGAAAATTCTTCTAATATATATATATATATATATATATATAGTATAGTAGGTGATATAATTTTCATATATATACATATATATTTCTGCAGTAGAAGAATAATACTATTTCTTGCTAAAGTAGCATTAACCTTACTGCTGTTTCCATGTTTGACTCACAGCTAACAAACTACTTCTACTGTAGTTCACAATAGCCTGCGCTACGATAGATAGCGCGTGTGCTCTTCCCTGCTCCTTCTCTCTACCTTCTCTCTTCTCTCTACCTCCTCTCTATCTCCTCTCTCCTCCTCTCTATCTTCTCTCCTCCTCTCTATCTCCTCTCTATCTCCTCTCTCTTCTCTCTACCTCCTCTCTATCTCCTCTCTTCTCCTCTCTCTCCTCCTCTCTATCTTCTCTCCTCCTCTCTACCTTCTCTCTCCTCCTCTCTCCTCCTCTCTACCTCCTCTCTCCTCCTCTCTATCTTCTCTCCTCCTCTCTACCTTCTCTCTCCTCCTCTCTCCTCCTCTCTACCTCCTCTCTCCTCCTCTCTATCTTTTCTCCTCCTCTCTACCTCCTCTCTACCTCCTCTCTCCTCCTCTCTATCTTCTCTCCTCCTCTCTATCTTCTCTCTCCTCCTCTCCTTCTCTCTACCTCCTCTCTCCCCCTCTCTATCTCCTCTCTCTTCTCCTCTCTCTGCTCCTCTCTACCTCCTCTCTCTCTCCTCCTCTCTATCTTCTCTCTCCTCCTCTCTCCTCCTCTCCTTCTCTCTAACTCCTCTCTCCCCCTCTCTATCTCCTCTCTCTGCTCCTCTCTACCTCCTCTCTCTCTCCTCCTCTCTACCTCCTCTCTCCTCCTCTCTATCTTCTCTCTCCTCCTCTCTCCTCCTCTCCTTCTCTCTAACTCCTCTCTCCTCCTCTCTATCTTCTCTCTCCTCCTCTCTCCTCCTCTCCTTCTCTCTACCTCCTCTCTCCTCCTCTCTATCTTTTCTCTCCTCCTCTCTCCTCCTCTCCTTCTCTCTAACTCCTCTCTCCTCCTCTCTATCTTCTCTCTCCTCCTCTCTCCTCCTCTCCTTCTCTCTACCTCCTCTCTCCTCCTCTCTATCTTCTCTCTGCTCCTCTCTCCTCCTCTCTCCTCCTCTCCTTCTCTCTACCTCCTCTCTCCTCCTCTCTATCTCCTCTCTCTTCTCCATCCATCTTGTTGTACCTCCCACTCTCTCTCTTTATCACGCCTCGTCTTTCTATCTGACCCAAAGTTAATATTGCGTCCTTTTCTCACTCTCTCAAATATACAAAATATGCGCTCTCCCCTACATGCTCTCTCTCTCTCTCGCTCTGTCTATGTCTCTCTCTCTCCAGATTCTCTTACAGGGTCTCTGTATTCTTCCACTTGATCCACTGCTACAGCTTTGACACTGAACCCTTTACTGACAGACGCAAACGCATACGCACACAAACACACACACACACACACACACACACACACACACACACACACACACACACACACACACACACACACACACACACACAGAAGCTTGCAGTGAGGCAGAGAGTGAAGAGTCTGTGCTGGATTGCTTCCACATACAGTACATACACACAGTCATTGACCCATGAAACCCTTACAGGCTGAGGAGGAAGCGCACATACAGTGAAACACACACACACACACACACTGTACAGAAACACACACGTCCACACACGCACCCATAAAGACACAAACACACACACACCACACACCCACATACACACATGCACACACACACACACATTCACACAGTCACAGTCCTCTCATTTCCTCCTTCCTGTCGCTGGTCACTGAGGCGACTGTGACATCCTGTGAGTATCAATGGACAAGGTAAGTTGTCCATTGATACTACACACACACACACACACACACACAAGACACAAGAAAGTAACAGAAACACACACACACACACACACACACACTACGCAGACATACAGAGAAATACACACAGACACTACAGCGCGTGTTAACACACCCTCATATACAACACTTAGGGTCGTTGCAGACACTGCCCAATGACCCTTGACCCTATCAGAACCAGGTGTGTGTGTGTGTGTGTGTGTGTGTGTGTGTGTGTGTACGGGTGTGTGTGTGTGTGTGGGGGGGGGTACTTGTGTTATTTCTGGCCGGTCAGTGGTGCGTTTCAGATAGAGTCAGGTAATAATGAGTCCTGGTGGACCAGAGTGTGCGGATGTGTGCACGTGTACGTGTATGTATGTGTGTGTGTGTGTGTGTGTGGGGGGGGGGGGGGGGTGAGGGGGTGTGTGTGTGAGTGCGTGTCCAGACAGGTCATGGACTGTTAAACTCTACTAAACCCCCTGGTGCTCCCAAGACACTCATCATCACCTGTGGAGAGGCTGTCTCCCTCCCTCTCTCTCGCTCTCTCTCTTTGTTTATCTTTCCCAATTCTCCTTTCTCTGTGTCTCTCTCTCCTCTCCCTCATCCACCTTCCCCCCTTTCTATTTCTTTCCAAATTGACCCTTATCTCTGTCACTCCTCTTTCACCACTTTCCCTTTATCTTTCTCTCCCTCTCCCTATTATCTCACTCGCTTCTTATCTTCTCTCTAGGTTTTATTATGTCCCGTTCTTTCTCCCATCCCCCTCTTTGATATTTACCTAATTTCCTCTCTTATCCACTCTCTGCTCTCTCCCCTCTCTCTCCTTTTTTTCTCCCTCTCTCTCATTCACTCTCTGCCCCCCCTCTCTCTCTCTCTCTCTCTCGCGCTCTGTCTCTCTCTCTCATTCGTTCTCTCTCTCTGTGTCTCTCTCATCCGCTCTCTGTCCCTCTCTCTATCTCTAATTTCTCTCTCCCTCTCTCTTTATCTCTCTCTCTGTCTCTCACTTGTTTGTTCGTTATCCAGGGTTGCCTGATGTCACTCCATAGAAACTGGGATTCAAAGTACATTTCCATGGAATATATCATTATTAAATATAATAAATGGCTTGCGTTTATTCCAAATAGTTGCTATTACAAGTTGCATGGTTAACGTCTTGTGGTTTGTGGTAAGCACCATCTCTTAAGACAATATTTATCCCAACTGAACATTGTCCACGTTAGATCTCATGTGATTTGAAGGTCTTTCTACATCGCTCACGTCAGCTCTTGGCGGGAACCTGCAGTATAAACAATGGGTCTATAAGTCCCCGGGTGTTTGGATGTATTCATTGTGTGTTGT
>NC_136936.1:36670113-36672613 GCF_949987615.1 Pollachius pollachius
GACAGAGGGAGAGAGGTTGGGGGTAAAGGAGAAGAAAGAGCTTTTAGAACAATTAGCATGACATGTAAAGAGCTTTCCTCCACAGCTGTTTGATTTTGAAATAAACAGGACGTACCTGCAAGGGTCGACAGGGAATTAGCAAGACCGTACATGATGATGTCACACACACTCACACACACCAGTGCACTACGGCCAAATGCACTGGACCTCTCTACCTGTGGCTTCATGCTACACATCCTTGCTCTCTCTCTCTCTCTCTCTCTCTCTCTCTCTCTCTCTCTCTCTCTCTCTCTCTCTCTCTATGATTACCCATCAATACAGCTGTCTTCCTTTCTATACCTCTATCTGACTCTTTTTCTCCCACTCTATACTTCTCTAACAAACTCAACCTCTCTACCTCTCTCTCTCTTTCACTCCGTAGCCCTCTCTCTACCTTTTGTCTGTCTGTTTTAACGTATACTTCTCTTATATTTCCACAGGATCTAGTGTCTGCACGGTGCTGGTGTTTGAGCGGAGCTACACCAGGGGTGACCGTGCGCGGAGCATGAGAGAAGGACGGATGGGTGCTTTGCAACATGACTGAGTAATTAGAATATGCTCGCCATGGTAACAACATGGGCATGAACTGTGTCTGCGCTTATTTCCATGACAACGCTTTGAAAGTCCTCTGAAGTTACTCGCCGGTGGACCAGTGGTGGTGGTGGTGGGGGTGGTGACGGTGGTGGTGGCGGTGACGGTGGTGGTGTTGGTGGTGGTGGTGATGGTGGTGGTGGTGGTGGTGTGGGTGGTGGCGGTGACGGTGGTGGTGATGGTGGTGGTGATGGTTGTGGTGTTGGCGGTGGTGGTGGGGGTTGAGGGTTGGTGGGACGGCTCTGGTCTCTCGTTCAGATTAGATTAGGGGATAACAACCAAAGCAGGCCGCATCATCAGGACAGCTGCAATATGTTGTGCTAATAAAAATAAAAAACACAGCCCCACTACATTCACATTGTGCGCATTGCTCCAACAGCAGGATTCTGAACCTTTGAGGTCTGAATGCTATGATCTTTACAAAACGTGCATCGCCCGTAACACTTGTGTTGCATTAATAGTTTGGTTGACTTCAACTATCTACAGAAGAGATATACCACACAGAAGAAATCCATGTATCTGAGCACGGCTTGGCTCTGCTGGTAGGCTCTGGTTGCTGCATGTCTCCATCGATCCAAGCAGCGAGTTGTTTACCTCAAGCAGCCTCATCAGACGCTCACGTCCAACCCCCCGCATAGCGGTTATTAGGCACGCAGTCAAAGCCCCCTGCCGTCTTTCTTAAATTCTGTCATCAAGACTTTTTATCCAGAGCGTCTCCCATATTGATTGTATGTTTTGATTGTTCACAGCCCCGCTTGTAAATCACCGTGGATAAACGTCTCTGCTCTTATTGAATGTAACTGTAGACTTAAGTGTTTATCTAGATATCTGGAGGCTACCACCGGTGTTACCTAGATAGCTGGAGTTTACCATCAGTGTTACCTAGATATGTGGAGGTCACCACCAGTGTTGATCTAGATAGCTTGAGGTTATCACCAGTGTTACCTAGATACATGGAGGTCACTACCAGTGTTACCTAGATACATGGAGGTCACTACCAGTGTTACCTAGATACATGGAGGTTACTACCAGTGTTACCTAGATACATGGAGGTCACTACCAGTGTTAACTAGATGCATGGAGGTCACTACCAGTGTTACCTAGATGCATGGAGGTCACTACCAGTGTTACCTAGATACATGGAGGTCACTACCAGTGTTACCTAGATACATGGAGGTGACTACCAGTGTTACCTAGATACATGGAGGTCACTACCAGTGTTGATCTAGATATCTGGGTTCTGGGTGTGGTCACCAAGATTGTAAACATAGCTATTGTCGTTGATTGGGTGAGGGTTAGGGCTTTTAACAGCCTGTCAGGTGTGCATTTGTAACTGTGTGTTTGTGTGTGTGTGTGCTTGTGCAATGTTCACATTTGTGGGTTTGTGGGTGGGTGTATTTGTGTGTATGTGTGCGTCTGTGTGTGTGTGTGTGTGTGTGTGTGTGTGTGTGTGTATGAGTGTGTGCCTGTGTGAATGTGTAAGTGCTTTGGGGCGTGTGTTTGTGTGTCTCTATGTGTGCAAGCGTGTGTGTGTGTGTGTCTGTGTGTGTGTGCCTTGGTGCATGTGTGTATAAAGAGCCATAAGCCCCTCATCTTGAACAGGAGCCGCAGAGCAGTGGGGGGCCACACCAGGACACTAACTGGATTTGTGATGTCTTGGATTAGACCATTGTTTAACCAGATGTTTGGTGGGACTGGGTACGCTTATGTGTGTGTCTGTCTATCGATCTATCTAGCTGCCTGTCTATTCTGTGTAATAGTCTGTTTGTCTGCCTGTCTGTCTCTCTGCCTGCTTGCCTGTCAGGCTGTATGCTTCTCTGGCTGTCTTGCCTGTCCTTCTATCTGCCTGCCTGTCTATCCATCTGCTTGT
>NC_136936.1:36677613-36697613 GCF_949987615.1 Pollachius pollachius
GTGTGTGTGTGTGTGTGTGTGTGTGTGTGTGTGTGTGTGTGTGTGTGTGTGCTGGAGAGGGGAGGGGGTAACTGTGTGTGTGGTTGTTTTTTTGTGTTTCAGCATATATCTGTCCCATGCATATATGTGGTACCGACGTGGTTATGCAGACACACCGAGTGTGTGTCTGTATTTGTGTGAGTGTGTGCGTGTCTTCGTGTTGGTGTGTGTGTTTAGATGTGGATTGAAGGAGGTATGATTGTGTCTGTATGTCTGTGTAAGTGGCAGGGAGATTGTCTGATTGTGAATGTGTGTGTGCGTGTGTGTTTGTTTGTATCACAAATAGTGGTTTCCCTTAATTATAACCTGAGGAAGCTGCCAACTCTCTTAATGACGTTTACTGTCAACATTAGCATACAGTGCACTGGGAGTAGACACACACACACACACACACACACACACACACACACACACACACACACACACACACATTACATATATATAGACATAAATTACATTCAAATTGCTTATTGTAATGATTGACCGAAGAGTATGAATGCAGAAAAGAAGAACTAACAAATACTCAACATATTAAGTTGAAAATGTATGCATAACACAATTCAATATAATTAAAAGTACTATTATAGGGGGAGGAAGAGGTGAGAGAGACGGGGGTGAGAGAGAGCAAGGGCAGAGAGTAATGTCAGAGAGCCATATCGACATAGAAGAGAGGGAAAAAGGGAGAGAGAAACAGAGTGATATATAGAGAGAAGGGAGGAGAGGGAGATAGTACGAGAGAGAGGTAGAGATTGAGTCAGAAGAACTGGATAAGAGGGAAAGAGAGGTATAGAGATATGGGAGGCAACGGAGTTGGCTGATTAGTGGTATAACATGGTAACATGACAGAGAGAGAGAGCGAGAGAGAGAGAGAGAGAGAGAGAGAGAGAGAGAGAGAGAGAGAGATAGTGTGTTATCAGAACCGCCTTCATCCTATTGCAGTCTTATCAATCACACCACTCTGTGAGTGTGTGTGTTATTGTGTGTGGGGGCGTGTGTGTGTGTGTTTGATAATCTTATCAGTCTGTCATCTAAGACAACAAGAGATTTCAAACCCCTGTTGTGTGTCCCCAGAGGAGACAGTAAGTCTCCGCTAACACACACACACACACACACACACACACACACACACACACACACTGACACCCACGCATACTTTTAGTGACGTGATCCAGAACACCTTCCACGCTTCGTCTAATGACACGATCAATAACAACAGCTCTAGGGACTTGTTGTTTGTATAAGAGTATGTGTTTGTGTGTGTGTGTGCGTGTGTGTGTGTGTGTGTGTGCGTGTGTGTGTGATAGGTATTCTTTTCTTTTGTACGTGTGTGTTAGTATATCTGTGTGAGTTTGTGTGATGGTGTGTGAGTAGTTGCATCTGTTTGTGTAAGATTGTGTGTGATTAAAATTAATGTGTGTGTGTGTGTGTGTGTGTGTGTGTGTGTGTGTGTGTGTGTGTGTGTGTGTCTGTGTGTGAGTTTTGTATCACTGTTAGGACCACTCCCCTCCAGGCCCCCTCTAGCCCCGCCCCTTTTCCACAGGTTCTACTGTAGTTCCATTCTCTGGTATCTTTGTCTCCGGGGCAACAACCCTTTCGCATTCTAACAGTTGAGACAAGGTGTGAGTCTCCTGGATAAGGCCAGCTAAACTAACCTTCTAGACGAACAAAGTGTCATACTATTTGTAGAGGTTCAGTAAGGAGGCGCGTCATTGGCTTCGTCATGTTGAGTCGTCGTCACTGTAAAAGAGTTGGTTAACCAGACGCACCACACCCATCCCTCTGGTATGATGAACTCGACTTCTTACAACATGTTACTGTATATCATACTGAGCTTTCTGGCAGTGCCTAGTAGCTATAACACCACATCCTTACCCACAATATTTTAAAAGTCGTAAACCTTCGAAGCTGAAGCTTTTACCGTTTTTTTGTGTGCATATTAATTTATATCCAGTTGGTAATTTATTTATCTAGATACCACATCGTGATCCACAAGTAAAACAAAATATATCTCATAATTATTTTGAGGCTGTTCGCACACTTTAAAAGATATTATTCAACCATGCCTAAAACTATTTATTTTACACAAACGTTCATCATATATCTTCTATATATGTAGCTATAATCTTTATGCAACCCAAGCATATGTGTTTATAAGCCTGAATTAAAGAACAGCTTAAATACACAAGGCCCAGCTCACAGAGAAGACGTCTTTGAATCATTGACCACCCACTCTCTTACTATTATCAACTTCTCATTTCAGCTGATTGTTAATCTTGCGAAACACAAACATGTTGGGGTGTGAGACCGACCGGCCGTCCAGCCGGGCGTAGCCCCGGGTAAACCTCCCAACCTCATAACTCATTGCCTTATTCGGAACCGTTATTCTGTCTTAAGACCGGTCTTTGAAGGCGAGACCCGACCCCTATTCAGTCCGCTGAAGACCCATTCCCTCGACACGACTGTGACGAGCGGCTACAAGGTCAGTTTAACATCTCCTCCTCCTCCTCCTCCTCCTCTCGTCCCCTGGTGTGGAGCACTAAGCTGCTGGCTGCAGTCTGCTCCTATCTGAGCCAAACTTCTAGGGAGCACTCCCTTATCTCCAACCGCACAGAGAGGAGGAGGAGGAGGGAGGTAGTTAAATAGAGCAGTAAATGAGAGAGTCAGACAGAGGAGGGTGTGGGGGGAGGAGGACAGTGGGGACGGATGAAATTAGGGTGTTGGGAATGGGAGGGAAAGTTAACAGCGGGATATCAAGGAAAGGACAGCCTGTGTGTGTGTGTGTGTGTGTGTGTGTGTGCGGGCTTGTGTGTGCGCACATGTGTGCGTGCGAGCGTATGGAAGTCCATATGCATGCACATGTGAGGGAAAGAGAAAGTCATGGAAATGGGAAGTGAGAACGCTCGACCAAATCTTTTATAAAACGTATTACTGACAAGGGAACGGAATGAAAGGCCGAGAAGAGGGAGAGCAAACGACACCATCAAGACATAAGAAGGGTAAAGAGGGGATGAGAACGGATGGAAGGAGGCAGAGCGGCAGTGTTGGTAGTGATTGCAGAGGTCTATGGTTCAAGTGAATGTATGAAGAGATCTTAATGATGTCAGCGGGGGGGGGGGGGGGCCCAGCGCGTCGCCTCGCTCCCTCCATGAGTGACTAACAGCGCGTTTATTCAGATCCACGTCTCCACAGCTGGGGGAGGCAAGCCGGAGGAACCAGCCCTGAGTGAGCTTTATTTTGAAAGAATCCAACCGAAAGAATCCCATCCCTCCCCTCAGGCCCCCCTCCGGAGCGACCCCCCCCCAGAACACATGGCTGGATCGCTGGCTTTAGCGATGCGTCTGCCTGGCCTGGTGGAAGGCTCCGGTCGGGCGCTGTGAGCACCCGGGCGCAGTGTGCACGCAGGCAGACGGGTAGGTCGGTAGACAGACAGGTAGGCAATCCAATCATTTAATTTACGCCAAATTAGATGATTGGCCAGGCTTATAACAGGCCTGCGACCCCCACATATTTAATGTACTTAATTTAATTTATTGATGCTGTCTTGATGTCAAGATAATTTCAGCAAATAGGACCAAACATGCTTCTAAAATAAATTGCCCACCCTAGCTGTAAGGAGCTGGGATAGGGGTCAGGGCATCCTGTTCAAGGGTGCCTTCAGGTTAGACTGCAGACTCCAAAACCTTTGTTTCTCAGAGCAGCACACTAAACACTAGATGATGCTGCCCAATCCCCACGTCAACAATGAAGGTGTGGGTACATTTATGGGCTTTTGTGTAGTGTTTCTTTTCTAATAGGGCACACGTGTGGGTTTGTGCAGATATTCCGTGGATTGTGTTACCCTGTGCATGCACGTCCCTGGGGAAGTCATTGTTCCTGTGTGTGTGTGTGTGTGTGTGTGTGCGCGCTCGTGTTTGTTCACGTGTGTCTTTGCGTGTGTGAGATCATCTCTCATCTCAGCAGTGGAGGTAAATGAGTATGTCACTGCCGCCCATGTTAGCTGTTGACACACTAATTTAGCATGGCTTCCAGTGAGCCCTGCTCTGTAATGGGGCTCATACAGCAGCAGACAGTGACAGAGTATCTGTGTGCAGTGTGTGTGTGTGTTTGTGTTTTCCACCATGTGCGCTTCAGTGTTTTTGTAAGTCTCATAAGAAACTGTGTGTGTGCGTTAGTGTGTGTGTATTTACGCACTACCGTGTATGTGTGTGTGTTCGCGCATGTGTGTGTGCGCACGTGTGTGTGTGTGTGTGTGTGTGTGTGTGTGATAGATGAAGAAAGCTTAAGAGAAACGGGAAAAACGGAGAGAAGGAATGAGAGCAGAAGGGAAACAGAAAGAGAGAGAAGGGGAGGGAAAAAGAGAAGAGAGGAGAGAAAAAACAAAAAAGGAGGAGAGGGGAGGAGGAGAGAGGAGAAGAGAAGAAAAGAGAGGAGGAGGAGAGAGGAGAAGAGAGAAAAGAGAGGAGGAGGAGGAGGAGGAGGAGAGAGGAGAAGAGAGAAAAGAGAGGAGGAGGAGAGAGGAGAAGAGAGAAAAGGAGGAGAGGGGAGGAGGAGAGAGGAGAAGAGAAGAAAAGAGAGGAGGAGAGAGGAGAAGAGAGAAAAGGAGGAGAGGGGAGGGGGGAGAGGGGAGGAGATGAGGGAGGAGGTGTGCTGGACGAAGGGGCAGTAGGGAGCTCCAGAGCAGGACGTTTCATTTGAAGGGTGCTGACAAGCAGGATGAAATACAGATGCTGCAGCTCTACTGGCGTCACCAGGTGTTAACATACAACACACATGCATGCAAAGAGGCACGCAAGCACATACACAAACGCACACGCACATACACATGCACGCACACACACACACACACGCACACACAAACACACACACAAACGTGAACATTCACACAAACACACATACAGAAATACACACCATTCCCCCACACACACAAACACACACACACTCCCATGTGGGTATTTATTACCTCTGTGTATACTTTAGACATACAGAACACAGAGGTAGAGCAATCCACATCCATAAGAGGCAAATTTGCATGCACTTATACTTGGGCTGTGTTTCATTTTCCTGTGCATGTGCACACACATACAAGTGCACACACACACACACACACATACACACACACACAGTGGTGGTCTCTGTGAGGTCACCACATTCTCCATGTGTCATTAACCCTCAAGATGGATTGAGGGAAGGGAGGGAGGGGGGGGAGAGGTGAGGAGAGGGGAGTGAGGGGGGGGGGGAGAGAAAGATGAGAATGAAGAGGAGAGGAGTTGAAAGGAACGAAAGTAAAAGAATAAAAAGCAGGGGCAGATAAATAATGATAACAGAGACAAGGAGTTGGAAAGTCATGGCGGGATAAAAGGCAAGCTGGAGCGGAATAAAGGGCGGCAGAGTTGAGCAGCAGCAGGAGGAGGACGGGCGGAGGAGGTGGAGGTCGATAGAGCGCAGAGGGGGACATGTGCGTCATGCTCGGCAGAGGAGGAGAACAAGCCTTTCTGTCAGAGAGGCTCGGCGACATGAGGCAGCAGGGATACGCGCAGTAGACACAGATAGTCATTGCTGGTAAACACGCCGCGTCACTCAATGTCCTGGAGGCTGCTGCTGCTGCTGACTTGGCCGCAGCTCTCTGGTAAAAGCAGATGTTTAGATGAGATCCACCTGGTTGAATCAAGGTTAAATATATAAACAGATAAATGAATAAAGGAATAGCAGCGCAGTTCCACAGACTGGATAGGGATCAATCGATTTTGATGGAGAGAGAGGGGGGGGGGGGGGGGGGGGTGGACATGTTCTGTATTCCTTGTCAGCAGTTCTTCCCATGATGCAGCTCAGACACTTGTTTCCTCCGCTGGTTCCAGCACTATGAGGCAAAAAACACAAGAATGTGATTCTGGATATGCAGGAATTCTGCAGACCCAACACCCTAGACCGCATTCTACCTATCCAACCTATAGTTTAGCTATCTAACCTAGAGCACAACCTACAACCCCTAGTCCACCTATCTAACCTAGGCCATCCCCTAGAACCCCTAGTCCGCAAATCTAACCAAGACCAACCACTAGAACCCCTATCACACAACCTAGGGCTGAGTTTACCTTTCTAACCTAGACCACAGATGTCTGGAGAGACAGCATTTGGATAAACAGATGTATTGTAACCAATAGGTTGAAATCAGTGTTTAGAATATGTTTTTTGAAGTGAGTTGAATGCATACTTCTGATTACTTAATCAAAAACAATCAGTCAACAGTCAGTTGGAGTTTAGCTTTTCACCCTGTACGTTGCATTTCCTTTTCATCTTAGTTTAACTAGTTCCTTTGTCCGTGTTCAAGTTCATGACTTCTCCGTGAACTTCACAAATTCCTTAAGTTAAATCACAAGACAAGCTTCCCGGAACTTTGTCGGCGGTTGCCATCAGTAACTAGGGGCAAGATTAATAAAAGCATCTGAATAACAAAGTCTGTAACTGCTGTTTTTTTCTTGAATCGTCATGTTTTTCTTCTTCGATCATTTCTTAGGAAAAAACTTTAAGATTACAGTTTGCTTGTCTTAAGTTTTCACATTATAAGTTATGCTTTTCTTTTTTAATTGGTAGTATTGCTTTTATAGTTTTAATTACCTCTATTCACAATCTGTCTCCACTCATTGTAAGTTGATGCTACTCACTGCCTTGTATTTGGTTTGTTATTATTATAATTATAATTATATAGAACAGGGCAGGTCTCGGCTACTACTACATGCTATGCTAACCACAAAATGTGTTTATCACTTATCATGATTTTACTTATTTACTACAGAGATTGCCAATGACTGATTTACACTTTGCCCAAAAAAGGACAGGCCAAAAGGTCAGACTACTTTTAACCAAAGGTCCTTACGATGACAGATAAGTATATTCTAATAGGATATTCTCAGTGGTAGGTTTTGCAACATACAGTGTTTATGTGCAGTGTATAAATAATCTCTCGTACACATGCGTAATGTATTTCATATACAAAGACAACATCGTTCTAGAATGTGTGGACGTATCTGTTTAAGGTTACCTTTACGTGCATGTATACAACGCTAGGCTCATATTTATGTTTCATTTGAAAAGATATCTGGTGTGACAGGCTATAATCACGCTCGCTCCAAATGAGATTTGCGGCCTTTCCCCAAACTATAATTCCAAGAGCTGTGGAATGCTGCTGATGATTCTGGGATATTCTGGGTGGGCTAGTGTTTGGTTTCCATCGACACATACAGGTCAGGTGGACCAAGAACGGAGAAATAGATAGAAAGAGAGAGACAGAGAGGCAGAGAGAGACAGACAGACAGACAGAGAGAGAGATAGAGAGAGCGAGACAGTGAGCAGAGAGAGACAGTGAGCAGAGAGAGAGAGGGGGAGAGAGAGACAGTGAGCAGAGAGAGACAGTGAGCAGAGATAGTGAGCAGAGAGAGACAGTGAGCAGAGAGAGAGAGAGAGGGAGAGAGAGACAGTGAGCAGAGATAGTGAGCAGAGAGAGAGGGAGAGAGAGACAGTGAGCAGAGATAGTGAGCAGAGAGAGAGAGAGAGAGGGAGAGAGAGACAGTGAGCAGAGATAGTAAGCAGAGATAGTGAGCAGAGAGAGAGAGAGAGAGAGGAAGAGACAGAGAGATAGAGGGAGATGAAGACAGCTATGGTTATTCTCAAATAGATATATGGAGAGATACATAAGTTGTTAGATAGGTAAAGATAGACAGATAGCGTAGATGATTGATAAATGGAGTAGATCAAGATACTAAATAATACAATGTACAGACCACAGTAAACACACGTAAAGTGTGTTTACGTGTGAGGGTGTATGCGTGTTAGCGTGAACAGGGTGTGTCGTGGAAATAGAGAGGCAATGTTCTTCCATAAGCCACTGGCATCGTTCATCCCGTCCCGGTCCACAGGCGGGGTCATAGGTCACCCACCACATCACACACACCCCACGGCCACACCCCCAACACACACCCCACTGGTCTCCCCACACACCCCCCACCACAGAGAGAAGGGAGAAAAATGCACTTTGAAACGGTGTCAGCTGTGATTGGTAGATGACAGACCAGGGGTGGGTTATAATGTCATGTTGTGGGCTCGCTCTGACTCTAACCAACAGGGAGACTCTCCCTCTCTCTCTCTCTCTCTCTCTCTCTCTCTCTCTCTCTCTCTCTCTCTCTCTCTCTCTCTCTCTGCTTTCTAATTATCGTCCGAGATGTGTAGGGAAGTTGCTCTTATTCCCTCATGTAGATATGGTTCCAGGTCTGAAGGTATTTATGTTTCTAGTGTCTGGGGGTTGGCTTATTGGCTTGCTTGTGTATGAATGCATTTATGTGTGTGTGTGTGTGTGTGTGTGTGTGTGTGTGTGTGTGTGTGTGTGTGTGTGTGTGTGTGTGTCTGTGTGTTTGATTGTGTGTCTATGGGTGATTGTGTCTGTGTGTGTGTGTGTGTTTGTGTGTTTGATTCTGTGTGTGTGCGTGTGTGTGTGTGTGTGTGTGTCTGTGTATTTGATTGTGTGTATGTGTGTGTGTGTGTGTGTGTGTTTGTGCCTGTGTGTGCACTATAAGCACTGCATTGCTGTTTGTCTTCCACCCCTTGTTTAGATTCTGCTCGTCATTGACCCATGTGCCCTTGGTAAACACTGTTTTACCAGGCTTGTGTGTGTGTGTGTGTGTGTGTGTGTGTGTGTGTGTGTTTGCGTGTGTGTGTTTGTGTGTGTGTTTATATTGCTTGCTCATGCACATTATCATAACACCATAACCAATGGCTGGTATGACAAGTAAATCCGTGCTCTTTGCACTCGTTCCAAACAGATTCATCAAGGTGTCTCCATCTCTCTCCTTCTCTCTCTCCCTCTGTCTATCTAGCTGCTAATCGCTCTCTCTCTCTCTCTCTCTCTCTCTCTCTCTCTCTCTCTCTCAATTTATCGCAGTGTCCCTCTGCTCTCTCTCTTTTTCATATTCTCATGCTCTCTCTTTCTACATCTCCCTCTCTGGATCTTTCTCTTTCTTGTTCTCTCCTTCACTATATGTCCTCTCTATAAGGTTGAACCAACTTAAATAGACAGACAGACAGACAGACAGACAGACAGACAGACAGACAGACAGACAGACAGACAGACAGACAGACAGACAGACAGACAGAGATGGTTTGATAGATGATTGTTTGATTAATTGATTAATTGGCTAATGTTTCCTTCAAATCAATCCAAATATGTTTGATTAAAAATATTATATAAAGCAAGGAGTCACGACGAATTGATAGAAGTGATAAATGTGGAAAAAAAATGAAAGAATGATAGGTAGAGCAGAAGGAGAGAGTAAAATTAAAGAGTCTGAGCGAGCGATAGAGAGATTGGGGGGGATGGGAGAGGGAGAGGGAGAAAGAGAGAGAGGGGACGGGAGGGAGGGAGAGAGCACTAAAACTGCTATTTAATCAGCGGGGCTATACGGAGGCGTGTCGATGTGCGGACTGTAATGCGATACACACACACGCGCGCGCACACACACACACGCACGCACGCCGCGCGGAGCACGAGGGGACTGAGGAGCCCTCCTACTCGCTGCCACTGATCCGACGGAGAGCGGAGAGGAAGGACGTGAGAGAGGGAGAGAGAGAGAGTAGCTGCACGTAAACGGACCGCTTTGCAGCGCTAGGAGTTCACACGGTCGTTCCTCTCGGACCTGCAGCTCGTGTTTTTTTTTCACGCAGCAACAGAAACGACCCACGGTCTTCAAGTTGAATGTTTTTGTTCTTGTTTTTTTAATTCAGTGTGATTTGATCACTGCGCGTCTTATTGGTCGCGTTTGGTTTGTTTGTGGAGGAATGACCAGAGAAGGGGTTGAGCTCTGACTTGGAAACTGCCTTATCACTTTTCACCGGACCTCTGCTCTTGGACTGAGAGACAAGACTGTTTTCTGGGGGGTAAAGTTGGGTTTATTTTATTTCTTATTCCTCATCAGGACAGTGTTTTCTCTACACGTTTGAATCCGAGTGAGACTTTGATCCACAGAATGGATTTTTCTATCTTAAAATTGTATTGGGACTAAAAAAAAAAGAGGAGAAAATACGGTGGTAGTGACTTTGGTACACAGAGACAGTTTTTGTTTTTTGCAACATCCACTGCGTTCATTCCAGCGATACGGGGTGCTTTCCAACCCTCAACCCCGGCTTCTGCTCCCGGGACGGGGGGCAGAGAGAGAGTGAGGGGCTTTGACTCCCAGACCCAGTCCACCGGGAAAGAGGATCTTTCTCCAGGAAAGATGGATTTATCCCTGTGGCTCTGTGGATGTTTACTGGCTCTGGGGTTGCCCTGTGCTGTGGACGCTCAGGAAGGAAGTGAGTTTGGTTTCATTCGTTATTTCACACTCACATGTAACCCATAGATTGGTAGTTAGAAAAACGGCTTTGCTCTTTCACTTTCAAATTTATTCCTCTGGCCTGATTAATCTCTCAAGTTATTGCGCATTCTCGCCCCCAAAACCACGTTATAAAATCCACATTTCAATGGAATGTTGTGACTTTTCCATCTCTAGTCTGTACGGATGAAAAGAAGGGACATGGACATGTGTCGGTCATGTCTTCAGTTGAGTTTAGTTTTGTTAAGTGTGTGTTTGTGTCTTATTCCAGTCCAAGCGGTGGGCCGATTGTGTGTGTGTGTGTCTGTGCCATGGCCGGAAGGTGTTAACTCCTCTCCCTCTGCGTTAACCTCAGAGCCGGCGGGGTTATCGCCTCTAGATCTCTGTTCGCACCTCTGTCATCCAACAGGTCTTAAATCCCAGTGGATCTGGGACTGGGGTCCCTGGGACTGGGTTACCAGATCCACTGGGATTGAAGACCTGTTGGTCTTATGGTGCTGTATGAACCGCCGTCCGGCCGCTCTTAATAGCGTTGGGTTTTCCCCCTTATAGGCCTTAATAGCCTAACTCTCATGTATTCATATCTCTTATTTAGGTATTGATACCTCGTATATTAGCCTTAATATCTCTTATACATATCTTAATAGCTCTTATATAGGGTTTAGTCTATTTTATTTAGGTCTTAATAGCAATGGTTTGCCCGCTAAAAAGGTCCAAACAAGTACTTTCTAGAAGGGGATGTTATCGGGGTAGTTGTTTCTATTCGTCTGCGTGCTCGCAGTGTCGTTTGAAAAGAATAATAAAATAGGGTTCTGTTTTTTTCCTGATCTTTTCGGAGAAACGCGCGCGTCATGTTGTTCTTCCGAGGGGGGACACGAACTCGCAGCATGTATAGCAGGGAGGCTGGCTCAGGTTCAGGGCAACCCGCACTCTGACACCGCTACACCGGGCTCCGCTCACCCGTGATCCAGTGAACCGGGGGGTACGGGGGGCTCCTGTTGTTGTTTTCTACCCGGGGTCTATCGTCCCCTCGTGCTACTCCTCCGCCGCCCGGACGGCCGCTCCCCCCCCGGTCATACAGGATGAACATTAATAGGGGAATAAACGCACACCGACAACCTGTGATCGACCACATATTATCCTAGGCAAATTATGCTTTTTATGTTGTGCTGTTTATAACGAATGGAGAGCACTCGGGTCTGTTTGGGCCAGCGAGACTGCGCGCAGTGTTGGTTCGAATATAAAGCGTTTCACGGCTGTTAGAAGAAAAAACATCGGCTTCTGTTTAATATTTATAAGTTTCGTTAAATTAATTGTGTTCTGTTTGGTGTTTCGTTCAGATTGAGAATACAAGTCGCTTTTAGAATTGTTTGGTTATTCCCTCTCAGATTGCCTTATGATTTCAAGGCGACCGAAGTGAAATCCCGACGTTGGAGAACATCCCTCTCTTACCCCTACCCTCCCTCCCTCTCTCTCTCTCTCCCTCCGATCCTCCCTCTCTCCCCCTCCCTCCCTCCCTCCCTCTCTCCGTCTCTCCCTCTCTTCCTCACAGAACGATCCGATCTCTCACTCACTTTTTAGTCTCTCTCTAAGCCTCCAATTTCGGTTTGAAAACGAGTCCAGAATAAATGTCCATTCCGTCCCAAATAAACAAACGTCCAAGTACAACTCTGATCCCTCCAGTGGATCCGAGCTCTAGATCTCACATCTGTCCTAAGATTTACCGATCTCATCCCGTATCCCGCCATCGATCCCTCTGAGGAGGGACAGAGACTGTTCTCGGCGTTATCATTCAGACGTTATCATCTCCGTCCGTGTCGGATTGAGAGATGATGCCGTCTGCAGAGACCGTAACACCTATACTGTTTAACTCAAGAGTCTCGACCTGATCACCGGCCGACCGCATCCTCCGATGAAAGCAATGTTTACGCACTGTATTCCTATAAGTGTGTGTGAAGTCGCCACGGAGGTGCAGTGTGTTGCTGAGATGCTCTTCGGTCTGTTCCGACGTGTGATCTTGTGTTTGGTGGGTCTCAGGACCCAGCCTCAGGGAGGCTGGCCGCTCGATCAAGTGTTTAAGGAGCGCTCTCTCATCATATTTCAAGCGATCACACATCACGCCGTGTGTAGAATGAAGCTCTGAAACACGCTCTTCTCCATGGTCCGTTTGTTTCTTCTCCTCGTCGCCATGCGGCGCTTTTTTTTTTTGATATTTGATTTCACTTTGTTTTTTACACGCAGGCGTATTCGATTAAGATCAACATTACAATCATTGCGCGTTTCAGACGTCTTGTTCATCTGTTGCATATTGTCACACGCGCGCGTACAAGCGCACATGCACAATCACAAACACGTAACTAAGTCAGACAAACAACTAGAGAGAGAGAGAGAGAGAGAGAGAGAAAGAGAGAGAGAGAGAGAGAAAGAGAGAGAGAGAGGCTCTCCGCCCTTCTTGATCCCGTCTCATTATTCGATTTGATCGCAGCAGAGTCTGGCAGATAAGCGGACAGAACTGGTCTCTCTCCGTACCAGCTGTCTCTCTCTCTAACAGACCAATCAAAACAAGCCTGAAATGTAATCGGAGGACCCGGCCTGTAGGCCTATATTATTATTATCTCGGGAATATGTTTTGAGGTTAATTTGATCATCATGTCCGGATTATGATATCCTACTTTGCGCAACAGGCCAAGGGTGGCTGTTTTACTGTGCATGCGTGCGTGCGTGCGTGCGTGCGCGAGTGCGTCTGCTTGTGGGCCTGCACGGCAGCCGTATGAGCGAGAATTTAAAGAGGGGGAAAACACACCACTGTTAACACTGTGCTGCGCTGCAGAACGCTGCCGTAAGGAGAGAATCGGCGTGAGGAGGATGTGTGGCACTAAAACGTGAAAGGAGCCCATTGTGAAAGAAATTTTAATATGGTCGCTTTGAACGTGTCAACCCGCGCTCTGCCAGTCGCTTTCCCAGGATTAGCAGACAGGAGGCCGGTGGGCCAGTCGGAAAGTGTGACTCGATGGAGTACACCCGCGTAGTTCAATCGGCTTTGCAGTTTGACAACATTGGTAACACCCCGTTCAACGGATATTGTTTTTTTTTCAATTTGTGTTTGCATGTTTTGTTTGCGCGTGTGTGCTTGTGTGTGTGTGTGTGTGTGTGTGTGTGTGCGCGCGCGCGTGTGTGTGTGCGTGCGTGTGTGTGTGTGCGCGCGTGTGCGTGTGAGAGAGGGTGTTAGCCTTCAGGGGTCCTAGGTAACACATTATTGTAAGTAAGGCCTGTAATGCGTAACGGTTTAACCTGTAAAAACGGTCTTCAGGCGTTAGGCATACAGCAACACTGGCCGTGTTTTTCTGTTTTCTATACATTCATTTGTTGAGTTGTGTTTAAGTTCCCCTAACACCACTTAGACTCCCATGTTTCAAGCTCTATGAAACCAGTTACAATGGAATACATTTGGCTAATCATGGCTTCATGATTCAGATGTGACACGTTTTCACCAGTATGTTGTGGTTGTTGAATGTTTTAGAGAGAATCGCACAATAACACAAGTACTGCATATACCATTGCTTGAATATCCCCTCTCTCTGTCGGTCTATTTGTTTTTGTCTCTTTCTCTCTATTTCTCTCACTTGTTCTCTCTAAATTCCAATTGTTTAATTGGCCTTTCAATAAATCAATTTTTGCAAAAACATAATAACTGTTAGTAAATAACAGCAATAAAATGATAGTCATAATTGCTATAATAATTTAAATTAATAAAATAAGAATTACAGTCCTCTCTCTCTCTCTCTCTCTCTCTCTCTCTCTCTCTCCTGTCTCTTATGCCCTCACCCCTCCCTAATTTTCTCTCTCCCCCTCCTTTTTCTCCCCCACATGCTTTCTCTCTCTTTCCTCCCTTTCTCTCTTATTCTTCCCCTCTCTTTCTCTCCCCCTCCCTCCATCTGTTTGTTACTCTCTCCCCCCTCCTTCACTCTCTCCTTGTCTGTTCTCTATCCCTCTCTCTCTCTCTCCAGCCGCCCTAGCCCTCCCCCCCCCCCCCCCCCCCCCCCCCCCCTCTCAGTATTATGAAGGCTATATTAGCAGGTCCAGACATGTTCTAATGAGGGTTATCTTGTGATTACTAAATGGTTAGCATGCTAGTGCTGTTAGCTTGCTAGCGCCGTCCTCAGTGGTCAATGCTAATGACAAAGTAATTAGTGTGTGAGAGGGAGAGTCAGTGGGGGCTGGGAGGGGGGGCTGGGGGTAATGTGTGTTGCTATAGATAATGGCTGAAGTAATTATATGAAGTCATTACTGTAACAAATTAGGAATATTCAGTCGGTGTATGTTCTTGCATATAAATCTACCCGTGTGTTTTTGTGTGCATGTTGGGATGTGTAGTAATATTTATTTTAATATGAATCGTTTTAATGCATTGGGTCCAGTGGGCTATTGGCCATGTTAATGTTTGTGTCAGGTGACCAGTTTGGGAAACGTAATATGCCTCTCTCTCTGTTTTCTGTTCTTCCAATCTCTCTCTATCCCTGTAGTATCTCTGTACCTCTTTCTCTGATCTGCCCTAGCCCCTCGCTCCCATCCTCTAAAGCTCCATATCTCTATCCCTGCCTTTCTTTCTCGCTCCTTTTCCCTCCTTCCCAATCCCAATCTCCTCTCCCACGTCTTTATTTCCATGTCCTCATCTGCCGATCCCTTTCTTCCTTATCTCTTGCCGTCTCTCTCTCTTTCTTTGTCTCTCCCTTCCTCTCTCATTACTTCCCTCTCACCTTTTCTGTTTTTTTCAATGCAATGCACCTGGTCAATAACCCAGCCACACCTGTACGTGCACCGAAAGTGTGTCTGTGTGTGTGTGTGTGTGTGTGTGTGTGTGTGGTAGTTTATGTGTGGGTGTGTGTGCGTTGGTCTGTCGCAGACTTTCTCCTTCCAACTGATGAGAGACAGATGTATTGGCCTGGTTTTCTCCCCTCTTTCTTCTTCTTTCTGCCACTCCTCCTCTCCTCTTCCCTTCATTCTTTCCCTCTGTTCCTCACCTCCTTTCCACTCCTCTCCTCCTCGTCTCCTCCTGCCCCTCTCCCCCCCTTCTCTGCTCCCTGTTTCTATGTCTTAACGGTATTCAGCTTTGATTAGAGCAATCCACCTCAGGCCCAATCCTGCACATATTTCTGTGCCTCGCAGATAGCACGTCTGTAGTCCTGATATCCTATTCTTTACTAGACAGCCATTAATGTGCATTCCTAGACCAACATACACACACACACACACACACACACACACACACACACACACACAAAAAGGCAAACATGCATGCACGCACGCATGCTCATGCACACACACACACAAATGCTTTTATTGATCTAAAGCTCTGGCCAATAGCAGTGAATGTATTTTATATCCAGTAGCATTAACAAGATTTTCTGAAACAAACGTGTTGTGACAGGCTGGAAAGTGTCTCTTCAGAGGAAAACAATCTCCCTGCTTTCATGAAGAGATAATCTGTATCAGCTCTTTTAAAACAAGGTCAAATCATTTGCATTTCAGGGCAATAAATGTACGAAATCTAGGTGCATATTCTGAGATATTGTTGTTTGCAGACTTGTGTGTATGTGTGTGTGTGTTTGTTGTCTGTGTGCTCTTGGAAATAGTCTTTATTGGGGAATGCAGAAGTTGTTCTCCTCAGTTTGTATGTGTGTGCTTCAGTTTGGATGGAAAGCAGACGCTTGTGGGAATTTATATATTGATATAATATTTAGCATTTGTGTGTGTGTGTGAGTCTTTGTGTGTCTGTGTTTATCTGTGTCTGTGTATGCGTGTGATTCCATTTGTGTGGGTGTTTGTGTATGTGAGAGTGAGTGTGTTTGTGTGAGTGTGTGTGTGTTTGTGTGGGTTTGTATGTGTGTGTGTGTGTGTGTGTGTGTGTGTGTGTGTGTGTGTGTGTGTGTGTGTGTGTGTGTGTGTGTGTGTGTGTGAGCTAGGTGTAGGTGTATGTGTGTGTCGGGTGGAATGTGCTGAGAGGGAGCTATCAAGTTGAGATGCTAAACGTGGCAGAGAGACATTAATAATGCAGTGACCTGCTACTGCTTAGCAGCGTTTACCTGCGTTTATCCTGCGCATGTGTGTGTGTGTGTGTGTGTGTGTGTGTATATGCGTTGTCTTTGTGTCTGTGTGTGGTCTAAAGCCATTCAGAGCCCAGTAAGGCTAAGTGGTGTATATCTGTGTCTTTGTAGTAGCTGTGTGTAGTATTGTGTGTGTCCCTGTGTGAAGATATGATATCTGAATGCAGTGGTCTGCAGATCACACACCGCTAGTAGAAGAATAAATAACCATGAGAAGATGTTGATATTCACCTCTGGTCTGGAGAGAGAGAGAGGGAGGAAGAGAGAGAGGGAGAGAGAGAGAGAGGGAGAGAGAGGGAGGAAGAGAGAGAGGGAGAGAGAGAGGGAGAAAGAGAGAGAGGGAGGGAGATTGATGCACAGAGAGATAGGGAGAGAGAGGCAGAGAAATGCAGAGAGAGGAAGAGAGAGAGAGAGAGAGAGCGAGAGAGAGAGAGAGAGAGAGAGAGAGAGAGAGAGAGAGAGAGAGAGAGAGAGAGAGAGAGAGAGAGAGAGAGAGAGGAAGCGAGATGCAGGGAGAGAGGGAGAGAGAGAGCTGGAGAGGGAGAGAGAGAGGGAGAGAAAGAGAGAGAGGTTTCTGCCATACTGCTACCGGTGGTGATGGGGATATATTTATGTCCAATCTTGGATTAATAAAGTACACCTCATCTCAGTTGATTTATTGCTACCATGGGCATGGGTGGAAGTATACTGTGGTCAGTTAGTTTGTTTGAATCCAAGAAGAATCCTTCTGGGTTTGATCCCCAGTGTCCTCTGGCTACTGGTGTGCATCCTTGATGTCATAACCCCATACCTGCTCCTTCATGATCTATCTCTAAAATTCACTGCCAATCGCTTTGGATTAAAGCGTTTGCTCAATCGATCCATAGTAATTGTAGAATCCTGCGAAATGTTGGTTTTGTCAGCATGTTATTAATAATAATATACAATCATCACAAACGCACGACACACACGCACACACACACACACACACACACGCACACACACACACACACACACACACACACACACACAGGCTTCTTTTTCCCCTGCCATTTCTCTTTCACGTCCCACATGACTCGATGCTGCTCCTGTAAATCATGGTGATTTAGCATCCTGGCCTTGACCTGGTTGGGTGATTGTGCGTGTGAAGGTGTTTGTGTGTGTGTGTGTGTGTGTGTGCGTGTGTGTGTGTTTATGTCTCGGGGTGAGCAGACGGATGATGTTGTCACCGAAGGATCACATTCGGTGGCTCCTTCGGTCAGACTCGAACGTCAGCAGGAAGTGATGTCATCTGCTCATTAAACAACTGGGCTGTGTTACTTCTTGTAATGTAGGGAGGTGATAATGTAGGGAGTACATATGTGCGCGTGTGTGTTTTCATAAGACAGTGGTAGATCAGAGAGGAAAAAAGGAGGTGTAAGAAGAAAGTTGGGGGGAGGAGATGAGCGGACAGAAAAGAGCAGAGGAGCAGCAATTACAACAAGACAGACAATATGCAATCTGATTGATTACCTCTACCTCTTCGTGGTTGGCTGAGTACCAGCGTATGGCCTTTTGATTGGCCGGATGGTTTTTCTAGAGAACGTTCCGGTGGTTACCTCAACGGCTGTTTGTTATGTCTGACCTGTAACTCTGTAGGACTGGGTTGGCTTACATAACCACGGCAACTGGAAACAGAAGATGGGCATGATGGTCAAGCCAGCTGAGTTTATGAAGGTCGAGGAGAGTGAGGTGGGGTGAGAGAGAGAGAGAGAGAGAGAGAGAGAGAGAGAGAGAGAGAGAGATAGAGAGAGGGAGGTGGAAAGGAGAGCGAGGAAAAGGGAGAGAGACAGGAGCAGGAGCCAGGATTAGACAGAAGGAAAGTGGTGATGATAAACACATGAGAACAATATGAGAGAGAGAGAGATTCAGATTCTCTCAGAAAGAGAGAGCCAGGGAAAGACAGAGAGAGCCAGGGAGGAGAAGTAAACAAGCTGAGTGAGAAGGAAACTGACAGAGGGAGAGATGGAGGAAGGGAAAGGGAGGAGGATTATGGGAAGATCAGTAATTGTTCCCAGACAGCGTGTGGTGCAGGCCAGGACCAAAAGCCAATCTGTCAGGCATCTAGCTGGCTCTGAGACCAAGGTGTGAACCTATGTTTTCTCCTGACCTAACCCTGTTCTCGACAGAATGTCAGGGTTCAGATCCACAGATCTGTACACGCAGGAGTAATGAAACATACACAGCCAACCAAACGCATGTGCGTGATTTGATGTACACGTGCATGTTAAGCGTGCATGTTTGTGTGTCTTTGTGTGTGTGCGCGTACGTGCGTTTGTGGGACTGCCAATGTTTGTCTGATGGAGTAAGCATGATCTCACGTTCATGGTAATAGTTATAGTAAATATAAACATGTGTATATGTCAATATGTCTTTGTGGGACAGTATTCATGAAGCGTGTGGATGTGTGTGTGTGTGTGTGTGTGTGTGTGTGTGTACTCTCAGAGTAGGTTTACACTGGGCTATATATAGCATTTTAACATGTTGGATTACGCTCAGCAGCTCAGCGATGTCTCCCTGGTGATCAATACAAAAACATCAGTGGCATTGTCGAAATAACACATCACAACAGTCACAAACTCATCACTTTCACAGTATCTCCAGATATTCACAGATATCACAATCACAAACCAAGGAAACCTAAATCCTGAGCCCCTTTGTTCAGCTCATTTATCCCTCAATAAACCAGCAGACACATATTGGGAGTTTCACATTCAGATCGCAACTCCACATCATTCCCCCTGATTCTTCCTGTGAAGGCTCCCGCTGCGTGCCATGCGTGTCACTTCCTGTTCCTGTAAGTGTAAGGATGGATTACGCGCGGGCGGCGGAAAATGAATTGTCACAACGCCTGTTTTGTAATTGGTTTCGTCAGACACGATCTGTCATCCCGAAAAGATGCACAGATCGTGGAAGGACACAGTAGGAAGCCACCGCTCAGCAGGCAGACACGTCCATCCACCAATCACAGCGTCTTTCAACAGGGGGAGTTGACCAATCACAGTTAAAAACTGTCACTGCGGCGGGGATCTCATGAAAAGACCGTATGTCTTGTGATGGGGGTTAACCCGCTAGGTGGGAGGGGTCTGAGGGATTTTGGCTAACAGGGCTCTGAGTTATGGCCAGTGACACGTGTATCCGTTCTGTGACAGGATTGCGGTATCTGTGGGTCTTTATGACATGTGGGTGTGTGTGTGTGTGTGTGTGTGTGTGTGTGTGGGTCTGTGTGTGTGTGTGTGTGTGGGGGGGGGGGGGGGTCTGTGTGTGAGTGTGCGCCACTGAATGGGAGTCTTTATGTGACATCACATCACACACACACACACACCCAGACACACTCCAGATGTAATCTGACCAACCACGGCCCTTATCTACCATCATCCAGCAATGCTTGTTTATGCTGCTATCCGATTCTTCCCCGCTGACCTCAGGAGCCCGCCGTTACGGAGACGCTAATCCTGCGGCTAATAGATTGATTTAAGGT
>NC_136936.1:36702613-36705113 GCF_949987615.1 Pollachius pollachius
CACACACACATAAACACACCCCCACACACACACCTGAAGCTGAGCTAAGAGGTGACGGGTATGACGGGAGAGATGTGGGTGATGGTAATGGCTTCACTAATGATCTAGATCTATGTCTTTTTCGATGCCTCATTCCATCACTCAACTGTACATTACATCTGTTCTCTGTCTCCATCCCACCTCCCTTTTCCTCTCTCCACGATGCTCTTCGAATGACCTTTTCATCTACCCTCTCCTCACCTCTTCATCTTCTCTCATCCCTTGACCTCTGCTCTCACAAAAACACACACTCACACTCACACTCACCTAACTGGCGAAGAGCAGTGGTGGGAGGAGGTAGAGTTCTAGAGTGAAAGAAAGAGAGGAGAACGAAATGTGACATTGGCCTGAGGGAGGGCCGGAGATAGGGAAAGAGCAGGATAAAGAGAGAGAGAGAGAGAGAGAGAGAGAGAGAGAGAGAGTATATAATGGGTGGAGGAAAAGAGAAAGTCATACAGAGAAAGACATCTTTGGGTGAATATATATTCATAAGGGCGATAGAGAGAGAGAGAAAGAGAGAGAGAGAGAGAGAAGGGAAAGAAAAAAGAGTGTTGTGATGTTCATTCGCCAGCTATGGGTAGCTAGCAGCTGTTGAATTAGTATCACAGACTGTCCCCTGTTGTGAAGAACCTGCTAGCTGTATGCTATCCTGCTAGCATCATAAAGGGCCACATGTTAGCAGGGAAACTCAGTGCAGACGCTTTGAAGTCGTTTTTACCTTTCTCATAGTAATATGTAATATATTGCTGCTGCTACTACGACTACTACTATAAAAACGACTACTCGGAAATTGCCTTAAAATCCAGAAAAACGTATACACAAACATGCAGGCTCGCACACACGACACACCCAAACACACACACACACACACACACACACACACACACACACACACACACACACAGACACACACCCCAAATGAATTGCTGAGGTGATAAAATGAGGTGATAAAATTAGGACGCAGATTTACGGACAGTCCACCTGATCAATACCATGACAGTGTGTGAATGAGCATTCATGTTCAGATGCAAAAGTAAGCGTGTGTATGTTTGTTTGTGTGTATGTGTTTGGATTCATGTGATGTGTGTGATCAATGTGTGTTACGTCTATAGTAAGCAATCGATTGGCGGTCTGGGGGACAGTAGTGAGGGATGGAAATGCATACGCACGCACGCACGCACGCACGCACGCACGCACGCACGCACGCACGCACGCACGCACGCAGGCAGGCAGGCACGCACACACGCACACACACACACACACACACACACACACACACACAGAAGTTCTGTCTTAGGTAACAGGCTTATTACTTTTCAACAGTGAATTCAGTCATCTACTGTCCCCTAACAAGACCTAGCTCACTTCCCCACTCATCACTTTGTCCCCTCACTCGCTGACTCGCTGACTCACTCGCCCCTTATAATCCCTCACATTATCTCTCTGTCCCACCCTCACTCTTATCTTTCACTCTCTGAATTTCTATTACAATTATTTAACTCTACCTCATCTCAGTGTGTTTGTGTGTGTGCGTGTGTTTGTGTGTGTGTGTGTGTGTGTCTTTTTCATTTAGTTTCTAAAAATATAGCTTTTCAAAAGCAGTCAATGATGACATTTCAGGCTTTTTAGAAGAATCTCCAACATATATCAACTCATAGAAATTCCCAAATTGTTATGTTATAAGTAGACCATAGTTAATCAATACCTTTAGGGCTAGTGGTTTTAGAAATAGCCATCACCATTGTGTTTAGAAAGTTTTAGCATGCACACACACACACACACACACACACACACACACACACACACACACACACACACACACACACACACACACACACACACACACACACACACACACACACACACGCACACACACACACACACACACACACACAAACCGATGCAATACAAACCCACTCTTATGTATAACAACACACATGTGTATGCTAGCATATTGAGCTAGCCTGTCATTAAGCCACAGAAGCATGTTGTTAGCGCAGCTAGTTCTGACGTAGCTTGGTCAGAAGGCCGGTGGTTTACTAAACTCTGTGCTCTGTCATCTAAAACCCCTGAGCTTGGCTGTTCTTCAGAGCTCTGCCTGGCCGTAGACCAGACCCTGGTCCCCGAAACCCTGTTGAATTCATCCCTGGTGCAGTAGGGACTTTGATGACAAATATTTTAGTCTTCTTAACCCTGCAATGCTCTGGATTTGTATACTAGTGATACGTGTGCCCATAGTTAACCCATCAGCCCGGACTCTCTTTTGAATATGTCTACACGCATTCAGGTGCCTTGTATTGTGCTGTACCAAGAAGTCTTGTGTAATGTGTTTACGTGCTGTGTTTAACATGCAACCCATTGTTTTCCAAAATTGGGGTAATAAATAACCATCTATCCATCTATCTTTCTATCTATCTATCCATTCATCTATCTATTAGTAATAATGATAATTAATTATTAC
>NC_136936.1:36714457-36719457 GCF_949987615.1 Pollachius pollachius
ACACACACATATGAATGTGACTACGTTGAAGGGATTAGCTCAAACATTTCCGTGAGACAGAGGAAATTAAAGTAGTTAAAGTGCACATGTGCGCACGTTCTAAACACACCCAGGTCAGAGAGTGTCCGCCCGCAAAAGCCTAGCTTCACCTCAACACATTGAAACAGCATAGTGATGCAAACACACGCACTGGGTAATGTAATGTGAAGTCATGGCGGTAATCCTTCCCAACAACTTCTGTTGTTTACATCCCAGTTCGTTACCCCTAGGACCTTCCTTCCAGCCTTGACACGTCAGCCAATCAGGCTCCTTCGTAACCTTGTCTAGCCAACCACTATGGCTGCCCAATTCTGACAGCCCTAGTGACCCAGTGAATCAAATCATGCTCCACTTCCTACAGTGAAAACAGTCTGCAGGGGTACAGTAGCACATCCACTGTTGTTTCTTAGACCCTGCCTAGCGACCCAGCTTCTTCGATTATACACACCATTTATTTTTAATGCTTTACGACATACCTTTTAACATTTGAATTTTGACTGAAGGTGACTTTTTAGTTTCTTAAACACCCTGGCCAGACAAAAATGTTTTTTTTGGCTCTGATTTCATGTCCTACTTCAATGGTATTCTTCAACTATTGAATCGTCATCTCCTGAACTTTTTTTGTCTGTATTCGTGGTTCAGATTACACACAGTTTAAATATTGTTTACATTTTTTCTCAATGACAGAGTAAAGACATTTCATCCCAATCCAAACAGGAGCCTCATTGTAATGGGTAAATGTGCATTTCACATTTAATCTGCAACCACTGTGTTTTGAATAACAGGCCGGGTCTCTCAAATGAGGGAAGTTTCCTAAACAAACCTTAGTCCTTGAGAACGGAAGTAAACATCTTTAGTCGGTAACTCACTCAAACAAACCAAATGAACAGAAGACATTGGTTTCCTGGTGACACTTTTATTCACACATTTCAGCAGTAATGTAGCCGAATAGTTTGTTTAGTCTCAAGTTAAAAGCCTGGGTGGGATTGAAAGGAAAAAATCTAAAGACTGTTCAGACAATTTGGTTTACTTTTCAAATTCCATGACACCATCAACTCCACAGAAGGGCTGTTTTGTGCCCAAAAGTATTTATGTGTGTGTGTGTGTGTGTGTGTGTGTGTGTGTGTGTGTGTGTTTGTTTGTGTGTGCGCCTGTGAGAGGGGCACATCCAGGGGATAGTAATTGCAGGTTCTAGTTAACTAATGGCTCACTGGCATGACCACGAAGGTTAAATACCTTAGGTCGCAAGGCACACATGCGCACACACACACACACCCCACACACACAGACACACACACACACACACACACACACACACACACACACACACACACACACACACACCCTTACACACACACACACACACACACACACACACACACACACACGACCACAGAGTAGACGTCTGCACGCAAACTCAAGACAGACACCAAAAAGATTCACTCGCACATGTCTCAGCAGACAGGGGGGAGCCTGGTGTGGCACATGAACCCAACAGGCTGCCCCCTCCCCCACCCCCAACCCAACCCCAACCCCCACCAGGAGGACCCAACCCCACGTTTCAACGGGAAATCTACCCAGCAACATATCTGCACGGCGAAACACTCACCCATAAATACACATAAAACAGGTATACAGACAGACACACACATAAAAAACACATATACACACACACACAAACACGCATAAACTCACGCTCCGTTCACTTCAAATAGGAAAAGTCAAAGAGGGAAAGAGAAAGAGCAGAGAAAGAGCAGAGATGCCAGCGGAGCGATGGAAATGAGAATGGATGAGAGGAAGCGGAAGCAGATAGGGAGAGGCGGAGAGCATAATAAGCCACGGAGTAGATCTAGTCTTCCTTATTTACTGCTGCTTCTCACAGAGATGCAAATGTCACCATGAGAACACCCATGACTCTCCCGCCCCCTTCCTCCCCCTCACGCCGACCGACAGACCCACCGATTGTCAGAGAGATGTAGAGTTGATGAAGAGGACGCTATAACATGTTAAAGTCCAACCGGGGAAGGAGGGTGAAGGTGGGACAAAACACTGTGAGGTTGGAGATGAAAGTGGGAGGAAGAGGGACCGGGGTGCGGGAGGGGGGGGAGAGAAAATAGAAGTACGATAGGAGGGAGGAAAGGAGATGGCGGAAGGTAGGGAGGGGAGGATGGAAGGAGCGGGGTAGAGAGCGGGGGAGGGGATGAGAGAGGGGAAGGGTGTGAGAGAGGGAGGGAGGGAGGGATGGAGGGGGGGAGAAAGAGATGGGGTGGTGGCAGGGTGGCGAGGATGGAGGGAGTGGGAGGGAGGCATGGAGGGCAGGGGAGAGAGGGAGGGAGGGAGGGGAAGAGCAAAGCAGGCCAGTATTGTTTTGGCGATGTTCACAAATCATGAAGTAATGAGGAGGGAATAAATGGCTGCTGGCGACAAAACTGGTCAGGCGTTCAGTCTACTGCGCATACACACATGCACGCACACACACACACACACACACACACACACACACACACACAATAGACCCACGCTGTCCAGTAACCGTCTCTTTGCGGGGGAGCTGAATCACAGAAAGACATATACACAGACACACACACACACACACACACACACACACACACACACACACACCCACACACACACACACGCACACACGCATGGACACACACCGAAAGAGAGGAGTACAGTTTGTGTGTTTGTGGTAATTGTATTACAGAGAGAAGGTCACAATAACAAAAACATTAGAGTAAAACAGAAAAACAGACGAACAGGCAGCACAACCACTCTCTCTCCAAGGCACAGATGCTGGGAGTAAGGCCAGGTGAAATGTGCGGCGATCTCTGTCGTGTGTCTGAGCTCCACTCCCCGTCCGTGCGGACGTCCCCCCCTAATCCCCAGCCAGGAATCACCAAGTAGAGATAAAGGATTTTCAATGAAAGCTGTCAGGGGAATCAAATTGAGCTACAACTTGTAACGTGAACTACAAGCATACAGGGGCTGTACATATAGGGGCCCTTATATACTGTCCCCTCAGAGAGACCATATTCCCCTTCCCGGAATCGGCAAGTAAATATAAAATATGTCAAATATTTCAAATGAAAAGAGTCGAGATAGGAGAATCTAGCAGAATTCCTTTACAGCATGCTGGAGGCTGTATAGAAGGCCCCTGTTTATATTTATATTTTGTTTTATGAATATTGCACACTTTTATCTCAGAGGAAGCAAATGTGGTTTGGTTAGACACACACAGGCAAACAGACAGAGACACAAACCAAGCCACACAAACACATACACTCTCTTTCTGACACTCAAGCCAGAGTATTCCACTGCGTTAACGACGTCTCCTTTAAGTTTCCATGGCGATAACCAATCCAATCCAACCGTTAAATTCTAGAATTAATTCTCGTCCCAGAGTTCCGTCTGTAGCAGAGTGATTCAAGTTCCGTCTTCAGCAAGAAAATGCTGTCCATGCCAGCTTGGACATGTCTGGCTGTGCTCATTGTGTAAACACACACGTACACACACACACACACACACACACACACATAAACACATATCCACACATACATACACACACACATACACACACACACACACACACACACACACACACACACACACACACACACACACACACACACACACACACACCCACATACTGCAACCTATTTATCTTCTCTGTGTTTGGGTGTAATCGATGTGTGTATGTGGGTTGTATGTGTGTGTGTGTGTGTGTGTGTGTGTGTGTGCTTGTGTTATGATGTGCATGTATGTCTAGTCTTTGAGTTTGTAGAGGGGGGCTGGGTACGGGTGGGTTCATGGGGGGTATTTAGGTATGGGTGGGTGGGCAGCGATAATTGCACAGTTGGACCCAACCGTAGGCACAGCGGTATGTCTACGTCTGTGTGTGTGTGTGTGTGTGTGTGTGTGTGTGTGTGTGTGTGTGTGTGTGTGTGTGTGTGTGTGTGTGTGTGTGTGTGTGTGTGTGTGTGAGTGAGTGAGTGAGTGAGTGAGTGAGTGAGTGAGTGAGTGAGTGAGTGAGTGAGTGAGTGAGTGTGTGTGTGTGTGTCTGTGTGTACCTAATTAATACACAAGGTATTACAGTGATGGGAAGAGGCCTAGATTACTCTTTGTCAGTTGTTTATCACATGATGTATGCTCCCCTTCCCTCTAACTGTATGTGGGTGTGTGTGTGTGTGTGTGTGTGTGTGTGTGTGTGTGTCTGTGTGTGTGTGTGTGTGTGTGCGCGCAGAATGATATTCAAAGCCCCTCCATGACTGTTAAACCATCCAACCGCGTGGCTGTCAACATACTCTATGTCTCTCTCTCTCTCTCTCTCTCTCTCTCTCTCTCTCCCCTTCTGTACATGCTCATTCTCTCGCCATGTCCCTCTCGTAAACACCTATATCTCGGTTGTCTCCATTTCCTCTCTCCTCACAGCTCAATGTGAGGAAAGAGGGAGAGAGAACATTCATCTGTTTGATTGATTCTCGCTCTCTCTCTCTCTCTCTCTCTCTCTCTCTCTCTCCCTCTCTCTCTCTCGCGCTCTCTCGCTCTCTCTCTCTCTCTGCTGCTCACACTCTCTCTTAGTCACGTAGTCACGGGCTGTCACTGCTGAAATACAGAGTTTGAAAAGTTTAACTAAGGGCAAACTTCGTGTAGACTTTCAGCCGTAGTTTGGGCCTTGAATATCAGCAATATTATGTATGCATAGTTTTGGTTCATTCAATATAATTACGTAACTAATATGGACAATAGATGCTGTAAACATGCCAAGAATCATTAGGTTTGAGGATTCTTTCGGTATCCAGTCTTCTGTATTTTTTATATTCTATGGGGGACAGAACTCCTTTGTTGGTTGGTTCTGGCCCAACATCCGGTACCAGTCGGGGTGCGATCCATCCGTGGTTGCCAGTAAATAAATCGTCTCTGTGTGTTTTCCCCTGCAGGTTCCGACTGCTCCCAGAACT
>NC_136936.1:36724457-36726957 GCF_949987615.1 Pollachius pollachius
ATTCAGTTTAACAACGTTTTTGGAGGGAAAAATTCTGCGTTAACCAGAATTCCCAGAGCGTGTTCGGTTCAATACGAGAAGGGTTTTATTTAACAGCTGTCAAGAGGCGGCAGTATTTAAAAAGTGAGTCATTGCCGCTAACGAGGACAATAGCGTTCTCTCATCGACGAGCTAAAGCCTCCTGCGCTGTGACTCATGCACCTGCTAGCACCACACAACGCACGGCTTAACTGAATTAGTGTAGCGATATTTCAAAAGGACACCCTATTGTTGGCATGGATAATCAATTATGTACACGTTTGTTTTTTGTTGCTTTCTTTATAGAAGGTAAACGTATTATTACCCCAACCTTTAGTGTGGAAGTATACAATTGTGTGTGTGTGTGTGTGTGTGTGTGTGTGTGTGTGTGTGTCTGAGATTTAAGGGATGGCAACAACGGGTAATGAGCCTGGATGGATACAATACAGAGAGGGAGAGAGAGACAGAGAGAGAGAGGTGGGAAAGAGAGATGGGGAAGAGAGAGAAAGGAAGAGATAGAGAGGGATAGAGAGATTTATATAAACCACTCAGAGTGAATAAGGTACAGTAAGCTGTCAACTAGAGTGGTAGCTGGCCCCACATAAGAAGCAGGGTATTGGGACGGCTGCCATGTTTCCGCTCACTTCTGAGATGTAGCTTGTGAAACCCCACTTTCAACGACATTTACTCAAAGAAAGTCCGGACAAATCTGTTTTGATTTTACTTCATCCTACAGTGTGGCTTAAGTGCCGATTCAGTGTTTCGTCAGCAGTTTTCTCAGATTAAATTGAATCACGCAGAGTAGCAGTAGAGTTTTCCAAATATTTCTCTTGTGGTAAAAAAGTAGTTTATTGTACAGCTTTATCAGTAAATGTGTTATACAACATACAAGTAAATGTGGTGCAGGCGGAATGCTTGGTTGATGACATGCCAGGTCAAAGGTCAACATTAACTAAGCAGAGTGTGTGTGTGTGTGTGTGTGTTTGCGTGTGCATACCATGATACAGGCCTGTTCCCCACAGGAGGAATTCACAGGTCATCAGTGGTTCCTTCTTCCTGTCTGTCCTTGAGGGAGCTTCTGTCCCATCTCACATCCTTCTCTTCCTTCTCTTTCTCCATTCAATTCATTTCAATTGCTTTATTGGCATGAAAGAAAATTGCTCTTTCACGTTACCAAAACATACCGGATTATACATACATACATACATACATACATACATACATACATACGTACGTACATACATACATACATACATACATACATACATACATACATACGTACGTAACCAAATTATATTAATAATGATCCAGAATAATTTACTTCACCAATAAATCAAATGTATATTTACTTCTTATATGAACCATTACGGTATTACACTCTCTCTCTCTCTCTCTCTCTCTCTCTCTCTCTCTCTCTCTCTCTCTCTCTCTCTCTCTCTCTCTCTCTCTCTGGTCAGGTTGATACGTTCCTCTCTAGCTCTCAGCTGTTCTCCTGTGTTAACACCTAGCAAAGGGAGAGGCCCTGCATGTGTGTTTGTGCCTTTGTGTGTGTGTGTGTGTGTTTGAGTGCCTGTGCAAGTGAAAGTGTGACTGTATATGCTGTATGTGTGTGTTTGTGTGTGTTTGTGTGTATTTGTGTGTTTTTGTGTGTGTGTGAATGACTTGACAAGCAGCTGTCATAAATGCCAACATGCTGATCCCTCTTACACTCCAGACTCTTCTATACATTTGCACCAGGACATGGGGTGTGTGTTTGTTTGTCTCTGTGTGTGTGTGTGTGTGCGTGTGTGTGTGTGTGTGTGTGTCACACGCGTGTCTTAGGCATAAAGGACTGAACGCCCATGTACAGACGTTCCGAAATACCTCAGGCTGTTTGTCAATGCTATCTACCTTCCTCTGTATCTGATTTCCCTCTCACACACACACACACACACACACACACACACACACACACACGCATACTACTTTCTTCTCTTTCTTCTTCCCAATACCGTCATCACCAACTATTCTATTCTATTCTGTTACATTTTTGTCTATTCATATCTACTCTTTTCTTTAAACCATCTTCTTTTCTACTCTATTCAGTTATATTCTATTCAATACTATTCTGTTCTCTTCTATTTTGTTCCATCATATCTCTACCAATCATATTCTACTTTTATGTGTGCTGTATTCTACTCTACTGTTTTCTATGCTCTGTGTTGTGGTCTGTGGTGCAGAGTGATGAAGCTAGCAGACCTGCTGGCGCTTATGATGCTAACAGCTCTATGATGAATGAGGAGAACACCCTGGGAAGAAACATGCACACACAAACACACACACACACACACACACACACACATGCACACACACATGCACAGGCACAGGCACATGCACTTGCACATGCACACTAACACACACATACACACACAGGCATACATAGATACATTCAGTTTCTCTCCCCCACTCTCTCTCTCTCTCTTTCTCAATGTCTTTCTTGCTC
>NC_136936.1:36731957-36739457 GCF_949987615.1 Pollachius pollachius
CTGCAGACATCTTCATTCGTACAAAGACAGATGGACCGAGAGGGAGGACGGGACGGGAGGGGAGGGAGAGAGACGAGCTGGATCTGTGTGTGTGTGTGTGTGTGTGTGTGTGGGTGTGGGTGCGTGTGGGTATGGGTGTGGGTGTGAGTGTGTATGAGTCTGTGTGTGTATGTGTATGTGCGTGTGCATATGCGTGTGTGTTTGTGTGTGTGTAAGAAGCTGAAGGGAGGACAGTGATGAGAGGAGAGCTGAAGGGAGGGGGAGATGAGGGGAGGGAAAGAGAGCAGCGGAGAAGAGAAAAGAAGAGGAGAGAGGGGAGCTGAAGAGAGGATTGTGGAAGAGAGGAGGAGGGAGGAGCAGAGAATACATGAGAGGAGAGCGGAGGAGAAGAGGGGAGAGTGAGGTGGAGGTAAGAGAGAGAGAGAGAGAGAGAGGAAGTTGAGGATAAAGGGAGGGAGAGAGAGACACACACAGACACACGAGACAGAACGAGGGAAAGCTGAAATAAACGAGGAGAATAGTAATGTGATTTAATCTATTATACCGGGGACTTACTGCATGAAACAAGACCCAGGACAACAAACACACACACACACACACACACACACACACACACACACACACACACACACACACACACACACACAAACATTCCAAGTGATACACAGTCTTAAAGCACCTTCGCACAAAAGCACAAAAATCTCATGCAAACACAACATGCACACAACCCTCCTCTCCTCATGGGAACCTCAGTGCGTGTCTGTCCTAGTGTGATGAAATGAGAGGAGATGGAGGGGCCAGGTACTTTATTATTTTATAAGCCACACACACACACACACACACACACACACACACACACACAGCAGCGGACATTTGAATAATTCAGCGTGTCTGCACTGGCCTCTGCAGAGACCTCAGTGAGTGGGCCACCATGGACAGTGAAAGACCACACCTACTACAAAAACACAGAAGAACACACACACACACAGCCACTACAAAAACCCACACACAAACACACACAAGCATGCAGACAAAGGAGAAAGGCGAAAAGGGAAATTACTTGTTTTATGCCTCTCTTTCCTGCGGAAGCACAGTTAATCTGCACTAATGCCCTGCTGCATTATGGGCTATAGCTAGGTGCAAGTGTGCACGCTCCTGTTTCCTAAACACAGTGTAGGTGTGTGTATGTGTAGGTGAGCGTGTGTGTATGTGTGTTTAAAGCAGTGCGTGTGTGTGTGAGGGGGATGGAGGTGGGGGAGTAATTGTGTATGCACGAAGGAAGGCAAGCTTAGATTTACCAAAGTGAGGATTTTTCGGTGCCATGTTACCTGTGGAGGATGGCGAGAGTATCTGGACCAATCACAGCAGGTCTGAACCCCTTCGGATAATCCTAGACCGTTTTTGCAGTCACTCACTTTTTCCCTCAATCCCTAATCCTCATATTGAGAACACTACATAATACATTATTTAGGGAACAATAATATACACTAATTATGAGCCAGAGAACAATCGACTTGACATGTTTTGGTCCCATAAAGCAGCAGACACGTGTAAAATGTCATGCCTCGACAGCTCATTTGCATAAAGATCTCTACGTGCCGGATCGTCCTTATTGGACCAGCCCTGCAAAATGGTGACGCCCACAAAACAGTGCACTACATAGGGCAAGAGTGGACCACTTCAGACCCCCACTCGAGCCACTCTGCAGTCCAGACACACGCGGGACAGCGCTACTACCGCTGACTCGCGGTTTAATATCTGTCTGCTTTCACTTTGACCAAGGACACAGAGTCATTAGCTGCTGAGAGGCTATTTAACCTCAATTATAACCCGGTGGCCTCGATTACGCTGTGCTTTTACATTCTCCTTCCAGACACTCTTTGAAACCCCCATTTTGTGCTGCTGGTGGCAGACTGCTCCTCCTGCTTGCGGAGGATTTAGTGACTTGTTTCGCTGGTTTGTGGTCCGCGAAAACAGCTGCTAATCGAAAAGGAGGAAGTCTCCCGCTCTCTCTCTCTCTCTCTCTCTCTCTCTCTCTCTCTCTCTCTCTCTCTCTCTCTCTCTCCTCATCTCTTTCTTTTTCCTTTTCTCTCACTCTCTTTCTCACTATCTCTCTCGCCCGCATGACCTAGACAGATCTGTGTGTGTGGGTGTGTGTGTGTGAGTGTGTCATTGCACATTTGTGTGTGCATTTACACCAAGGGAAATCAAAGTGTCCACCAGTCCTTCAGTAGTTCTTTTTCATAATTACACTTTGGCGCACACACACACACACACACACACACACACACACTCTTACAAACAAACACATACACACACACACACACACACACATACTGTTACAGACACACACATACACACACACACACAAACACACACTCTTACACACACACACAAACACACACACACACACACAGACACACAGTCTTTCACACTTGTAGACATACAGTGGTAATTACCGTTCCCAACCACAGACCCATTAAGTCTGCCGGGCCCCAGGGCCTTGGGGCAGTTGTCAATGGGGTCCCCTGCTCCTTCCAGTGTTCTGGTGTTAGGGTCAACACGAGGTCATTGCTTTGCTGCGGCGGGCCCGTGGGTTTGAACCCCAGCTGGTCAACCAGCCGACCTCTGGCCGACCAAGTGAGAACAACCCCATTCATCGACATTCCTTCTCTCTCTCTCTCTCTCTCTCTCTCTCTCTCTCTCTCTCTCTCTGCCTCTCTCTTCAAGGGGCCTCCCAATGTCTAGGGAATATAGAAAGGAAGTACAATTACACACACACACACACAACCCCACAGACACAAACATACACACACACACACAGGAAAGTATGTTATGCTGGAAATGATATTGAGAATGATTTGTAAGTTTATTAACCAGGGAGATGAAATGTGAAGAGAGGGGTGGAGGGGGGCAGGACGCAGGGATTAATAAACACATTAGAAGAGTGAGGGGGAGTGTGAGGGAGTGAGAAAGGGAGGCAAGAGCAGGGAGGGATAGGAGGAAACAGGGTCAGATACTGGGAGATGTAGGGGCTTGGTGTCAGGAGATCAAAAGGTGCTTCTTGCTGTCTGGCCTCGTATTCAATTTCCTCTTGTTCTCTGTGTGTTTCCTGACCCCGGATAATATTCCTGGAGAGTTCGGCTGGGTGTGTTATGGATGACAGGAAATGTTTTTTTTCTTTGTATCCTGCATCTGTGTGTGCGGGTGTGTGTGGGTGTCTGTGTACTTGTGCGCGTTTGCGTGTGTGTCAAAAGGACACCAGCAAAAGATGATACTCTCCCACATGATGTATTACACACTACATCACCCCAGACACTGTGCATGTGATTCAATGTGTCTACCTGTGCGTGTGTGTGTGTTTCTCTATGAACAGATATATCCAGTTCCTAACAAAACACATTTCTGTCCACATGTATGCTTTCTCACCCTTGACACATCAAAGTCAAAGACACAGAGGAAGAGAGTTCACACACACACACACACACACACACACACACACACACACACACACACACACACACACACACACACACGCAAAACCAAACACACGGAGCTCCCCCCCCCCCCCCACACACACACTCACAAAAACCCTCCTCTCCTCACACCCACTAAGACATGTGTGTGTGTTTTTTCCAGGTGTTCCATGCCAACTCTGACCCGACGGAGGTGGTTCTGAACCGGATCCCTCAGCCGGTGCTGGCTCGCTACGTCCGCATCAGACCGCAGACCTGGAAGAACGGCATCGCCCTCCGCTTTGAGGTCTACGGCTGCCAGATCACTGGTAGGAACCACCAAGCTAGAGCTTTGGGGGGCTTTCAAGTATCGGTAGAATTCACTTGAACGTAGTGGGAACTTTTTACACACCTCAGCGTTAGAACTTTGAGCCTAACGTAGCGTTAGAAGTTTAAGGAAGCGCTGTGACTTCTTCCATCACATAGCATTTTAAACGCATGGTTGCAGCAAAGTTAATGCAGCGTAATTCAGCGTATCTGAATTTATCGTCATTCACAAAAGCGTAATTTTTAATTACAATTTTGTTAGGTAAATTATCAGGTTGTTAATTCCTGAAGCTTGTTAACTTGCTAAAACCTTTTCCTCCTAATTGTAAATGCTGGACAAAGTTGCTTGTAATGGATGAATGTAATTTGCTCTAGGAAACCATTGTATCATTCCTGCTACGCTTTCAATCCATTTAAAATAAACGATTTATCGCGTAAAACACCCTAACCTCAACCCTTGTTATCCAGAACACTTAAATTAAACACGTGCACACACACACACACACACACACACACACACACACACACACACACACACACGCAGATGCACACACACACACAGATACACACACACACACACAGATACACACACAGATACACACACAGATACACACACACACACACACACACACACACACACACACACACACACACAAGCTATGGCTGTAATAGAATAAAGATAGAGTGATGAGCAGGTGATAGCATCAGAGAGTGTAACAGGCTCTCAACTTTCATCTGCAGCTCCAGAAAACAAACACAATCTCAGGGCGCATAATCAGCTCAATACTATAAATAGAGACAATCTAATTAGGCTGTCTGTGCTCGTGTATCGAGAGAACCAGAGGGAAAGGGTTGCTGTATGTCTGACTGTGAACCTAAGACAGGAAGAGAGAGAGAGAGAGAGAGAGAGAGAGAGAGAGAGAGAGAGAGAGAGAGAGAGAGAGAGAGGGCGAGTGTGATGGAGCAGATGAGAGAGATATATGTTGTTTTGAGAGAGAGAGTTATATATGGTGTGTTTAGTATGTTGTGTTTGAGTGTGTGTTTCTGTCACATGGTTATTAGGTTAGCTGTTCCAATGATGTAGAGGCCATTCAGTAGAATGGATATGCTTTTATCTAGCACCCACACAAATCACACACACAAAAAATACGCCTGCATGTTTCTGTGTCTGCGTGTGTCTGCATTTGTGTGTGTGTGTGTGTGTGTGTGCAGGTATCATCGGATGAGTTTTTGCAAGCCTTTTTCTGTAACACTGCATGTTGTTGACACCTTTGTAAACATAATTTCAAGTCTTCTCAAAAAAAAAGAAACTGACGTGTGTATTTTTGCTCAATGAAAGTTCACACGTCTGCCGGTCTAAAAAACACAAAAGATAAATTTGTGCTCTAGATCCCAGTCCTATTGTCCTTCAATCTTCCCTTCCTTACTTCCTTCAAACTTCCATTCTTTCCTTCTTTCTTTCCATCCATTATACTATCCTTCCTTCCTTACATCAATCCCTCTTTCTTTCTTTACTGTTCCCTTTCCTTATTCCTTCCTTCCGTCTTGCCTCCTTCCACCATTAATTTCCTCCTTTACTATTTTGAGCACTGTATATCATCCTCTTACGCAGACACACATGGTGCTGTGTTCCTGTATGCCTGCTGGTACATGCATGCAAATATGTGTGTATGTGTGTGCCTGTGTGTGTGTGTGCGTGTTCAGCCAGAGCCTCAGTGGAGTGGCCCTGCGGGCTTTGAGATTGCACACTTTATCAGGGGGAACACAGTGGGAGTGTGTGGGCTAAACTTCACACAGTGTGTGTGGAGCACACTTCATCCTGCGCAGGCGACCTCCACCAACTGTGCACCTGTTTGTGTGGCTGTGTGTGTGTGTGTGTGTGTGTGTGTGTGTGTGTGTGTGTGTTTGTGTATGTGTGTGTTAGATCTATTTCTGTTCATATGAAACAATATCCACACTTCTACTGCACTTCTACAAAGAAAAAATACAGATATAGATGTATGAATGGATCGAGGGTGCGAGACAGAGACAGTGCTATAGGGAGATATAGGGAGAGATAAGCAGGTAGACGGAGAGATAGACGATAGATGAGTTTGATGGATGTATAGATAGACTCGATAGAGAGGGACAGACGGATGGAAAGAGAGAGAGAGATGAAAAGATAGAGATATGGATGTATATAAAGATATATGACGATAATGGTTGTCTTAGGACAGGATTATTTTCTTCCCATTGAGCTGCAGCTGTTGTTGCTGATTCATTATTCAGTCAAGATAGACGGCGATGCCAATGATGTCATTAAACATGCATCTCCACGGAGAACCTCAGAATGTCACTGTCAATCACAGTCACCTCCCAATGTCACCCTCTCTCTCTCTCCCTGCGCTCTCTACCCACTTCTCCCTTTCCTCGTTCTTATGCATTTAGTCAACTTTTTATCTGTGTTTCCCCCTCGCTTCTGCTCCTTTCTCTATTTTAATTTTGAGAACTCCTTTAATGTATCTTTTAATGAAAAGCGTAATGATGCAGTGTTCACATAGTAAGGATGTTTTTCCACTTTTTCAGTTTCTATCTTTTATTTATTTATTTGGTATGGATGTTCGGCTGGTTAGCTATTCCTCAGCATGTGAAGATAAACTATTAAAAATGTCGGTGCCAAATACTTAAGTAAAAAGTGAGAGAAACTGAGTGTGGACCATCTGTATATTTTACTTCTATGTTATCTATATTAGCAGATGCACCACAATTAAACACACACTCTCTTAAACATAGCTCCTCTAAACTGAAAGTATACTCTCTTCTGAAAGCATTTTGCCTTATAGATTGTTATGGGTTGTTAAGATGTCGGTTTCCCCTCTCTGACCATTCTACCATCTTCCCCCTCCTCCTCCTCTTCTTCCAGATGCTCCGTGCTCAGAGCTCCAGGGCATGCTGTCCGGGTTGCTGCCCGAGTCTCAGATCTCTGCCTCTTCCATGAGGGACCTCCACGGCTCCACGGGGGCGGCCAGGCTGGTGTCCAGCCGATCGGGCTGGTTCCCCAGCCCCACGCACCCGGTAGCTGGGGAAGAGTGGTTGCAGGTACCTCCCGCTGCGCTGTTTTTGTCTGTTCATATAGGGGTGCCTTCAGAGGTTACAGATTGTTGGTGCACTGAAGTGTCACAGGCAGTAGATGTAGTAGCAGTTGTTTGACTCCCAGCTCAAAGGCACTGGGTTTGATCCCTGATAGCCGCAGTCTACCTATACGTCTAGCCCCCCCCTACCTGTGCGTTAATGACATGTATCTGAATTCATTGTCACACTCGACCAAAGCTTCTGCTACATGACACCCGTCCATAACGCAGAGTGATGCACAGTGCATTCAGATACCGGTCATTAAGGAGCTGGGAGGGGGACGGCCATTTTGTTCTGGGATCCCCACAGGTTGGACCTTGGGCAACAAACCCAGAACATTCCGCTCTTACACCCTCTTCGTGTTTCAGGTGGACCTCGGGGTGCCGAAGACGGTGCGCGGGGTGATTACCCAGGGTGCTCGGGGGCTGGAAGGCAGCACCAGCGCCGAGAACCGGGCATTCGTCAGGAAGTACAAAGTAGCGCACAGCTTGACGGGCAAAGACTGGACATATATTACTGACAGCAAGACGGGCTACGCCAAGGTAAAGAGAAGGAGATGTGAGGTGACAATGGTTACACATGTTAACAATAAAAGCACATATTGAGG
>NC_136936.1:36746957-36781957 GCF_949987615.1 Pollachius pollachius
AAGCACATGTACTATTTAAAATGCTAGGCCTACATTTTTTACTAAAGACAGTATGTATACATTCATATGAACGCATGAATCCTCATTGCATCATGGTCAGAAATAGCCCAGGGTCCATCGTACGTGTCAGAGTTTAGGTTACAGAATGGATTTCGGCCTGTCATCTCTGGGCTACGGTCGATTACCCTCTGTAAGCAGTGTCGCTATCTATCTAACTGTCTATCTATATGTCTATATATATATATCCGTCTGTCTGTCTGTCATCTGTCAGTGTGTCTGTGTGTCTGTCTGTCTATCTATTTATCTATCCATCCATCTATCTGTATATCTATCTATCTATCCATCTATCTTTTTCTCTGTATGTCTCTCTATCACCTTTAATTTGCTATCCCCCATTTCTCTCGCTCTCTCTCTTTCTCTCTCTCTCTCTCTCTCTCTCTGTCCACACCCGTGTCATGGGTGATCATACATTGTCGTTCATTGAATTGATTCTTGCTCAGCCAGAAGGAAAGACTTTGTCACGGCCGTATTCTTTCCTCATCAGCGGCCACTCAACCTTGCCCTTCATTTCCACCACCGTCCTTGTTAGCCATTTACTGCTCAACTTCCAGGGAAAGCCATTCATCGTGGTCAATATTACACTTCACTTTTACATTCTCTTTTTAACTGCCGTTGACCGAGTTTATATTCTTACACAATGACTCCTCTGTTGGTCTGAAAAAGATGGTATCCTTATAATGATAACACAGATCATATTACCTTCAGTTGTTTGGCAATTGAATACAGATGCGTGTTAAAGAAACGATGGTTATAAAGTGAACAATGTTTCACCATTTGTGATATTATTCTTGAGATTTCTTTTCCACCACACTATTGAAGGGTAAGAGTATTGTTATCTGCATATTTGAAATGGCATTCATGCATTTGTGGTACTATTGTACTATGGTTGGTTACATATATTTTACAGAACCAAAACCCTGGTTTTTCTGACATTGGGGCCTGAATAACCTTCCCTTTCCCCAGCTTGAGCGTTGTATTTTAAGTGCAGCCATTCTCTGCTAAAACAGGTCCATATTGCTCTTTTACTTTTACTTTTGTCCCACACATGGTTGAAACAAAGGCTGATTGTAGGACCTCAACAGCAAGACCAGTCAAGCCTGTATTTGCAATGCTTTAACTGTACGATAAGGTGATTAGCATTCATTGCGTTAATAGTTTCCTGTCATAAAAAAGCGTACTTTTCCCACCCACTCCGCTGCCAGGGGGATAGCCTATAATCAGTTTAACACTTTAAAACCGGTCTTAAGACCACCTTTGTTGGTGGCCTTCCTGTTTTCATTGCTCTCCTTTGTCATAAGCTATCCTTATTCCAGCCAACATCTCCAAGCTCAGGTCACACGTTCTTGGCAGCCGTTGTGCAAGCTATTTAACAACAAGCATTTTCTTTTTTCCATGGTGCCCGTTTGCCCTTTCCAAATATTCAGTTGTAGCTAACATACAATTTTAACGTGCCTTAACTGTAGCCCGGGTGCTCCAAATTACAGTTGAAAAATGACAAATGACTGTTTATATAGCAAGCCCATTTTAGCCAATGAATCTTAACAATGAACAGCTGTACCTGACAGCACCACAAATAATATTGTTTAGCTTTTGGCTTAGCGCTGATGGAGTGACTAGCTCACATTGTAGACAGTAGTGCGTCAGGAAGGGTTTACGATGAATGCCAACTTTCAACTTCAACTCTTAACATGTATGCATAATAGATAACTAACTAGCTAGCTCAATACCAATTAGGAATAATACACTACCTGGTAGCTTAGCTGGTTAGCCGCTAAATATAGTCAGTTAGTGTGCCAATGAAGTCAATGAGATACCTTTTTATTAACTGGTTATTTCTATGCTTTTCACGCGCTCACATATGAAGTACACACATACACACACACACACACACACACACACACACACACACACACACACACACACACACACACACAGATCCAGGAAAGTCAGGAAGAGTTTATCCATTCAGTCAATTAGCCAGTCATTAAACAAAGGAAGACTCTAATCTTTCCCAGCCCTGCCATTGACCCACACACATACTCACTCACTCACACACGCACGCATGCACACACACACACACACACACACACACACACACACACACACACACACACACACACACACCTACACACACACACACACACACACACACACACACCCTTGTGGTGTGTGAGTAGTCATTATTCAGAGGTAGATTTACACCCGGAGCTCTCTCCATAATTGAACTGTTTTCCTCTCTCTGTTTCCTCCTCTGCCCAGTCAGCAGCCTCCCAATCAGCCCAGGGCCTATGGGGAGAGAGACAGAGGGAGGGAGGGTGTGTGTGTGTGTGCTCATTTACCTTCTTGTTTCTCGTTCTGTCTTTCAATTCGTGTGTGTGTGTGTGTGTGTGTGTGTGTGTGTGTGCGTTCATGCGTGTGTGTTTGGAGCTTTAATAGTGTCTGTTTGTGAGAACAACTGTTTGAGAGCGTCAGAGATACAGACGGATATGAAAAGAGAGCGTCGCACAAAATGTCACATAAAATGGGAGTGTAGTGAAATGATCTGTGTGCTGGCTCAGCCCTCCTCCCGGGAGATCATGTGGACCACAGGCTACACATTTGTGAGTTTTGGATTTCCCTTCAAAGCTCTGTTGATACCTGCTACCTGCCTTTCCTGGGAATCTGTCTGGCGCAGGCCTGCTGTCCTCTGACTTGTTTAAAAAAAGACCCCTTCTCCTCTGCTTTTGGTTCAGCTGTGATCGTCTCAGCAGCTATTAAGTCGGACTTGAAGTTTGTTGTCGTGGCGATGTGTGAGGTTTGATGTGCTTTTGCACAGATGGATGATACAAATATTGCTTAATCTCCTGAATAATTTCCTTTCAATTTTTTTATCAATCATTCATCATCTATCCTTCTTTCGCTCTTTCTCCATCTCTCTCTCTCTCTCTCTCTCTCTCTCTCGTTCCCTATGTTGTAAAGGTTACTAGTGTTTAATATTCAGAGGTTTTGACCTTTCGTTGTAGAAAGATCTTGATGGATGAAAGGAAGAGAGGACCCAGGGGGTGATGGATAAGAGGAGAGGAGGATAAGAAGAGGATGAAGAGGAGAGGAGGAGAGAGGGAGAGGAGGATGAAAGGAGAGAGGGAGAGGAGGATGAAAGGAGAGAGAAGGAGATAGTAAGAGGAGGATGAGAGGGGAGAGGAGAAGAGTAGTGGCAATGGTGGAAGAGGAGGATATGACAGAAGGGACCAGAGAAGAAGAGAGATGGGAGTAGAGGGACAGTAGAAGATGAGGATATTAAAGGAGAGACCAGAGAATAAGGGAGATAGGGGAGGAGGGGAGTAAAGGGAGTGGTTGAAGAGGAGGATATATGAGGAGGGACAAGACAGAAGGAGAGGGGAAATGAATCCATTAAGAATTTAAGGAATGCAGAATGTATGGTGAAGATACAAGCAGTTTACTCTGTTGATGGAGGTAGATCTGTGCTGTATGTTTAAATAGATACTGTATGTTTGAAGTAAAGTAGGGGGTCTCGCAGTCTGACAATAGTGTGGTCAGAGGAATTATGGGTGTGTCTCTCGTGTCTCTCTCTCTCTCTCTCTCTCTCTCTCTCTCTCTCTCTCTATACGGGGGGCTAATTGCAACAGTAAAGGGCACTAAATTAATTCAGCTTCCAAACCTGAAGTGGCAGGGGGGCCACTTATCATGATTTAATGCCTGTGTGTGTGTGTGTGTGTGTGTGTGTGTGTGTGTGTGGGGGGGGGGGGGGGGGTGTTAGATTGTGGGACAATGATAAGGTAAATGTATTAAATGGTGCATACTATTTACTGAAGAGTTGCTTTCACTCTGAACATAGTAACCCTGTAAGCAAATCATTCATGTGACTCTCACACAGAGACACACACACACACACACACACACACACACACACACACACACACACACACACACACACACACACACACACACACACACATACACCCACCCACACACACACACACACACACACACACACACACACACACACACACACACACACACACACACACACACACACACACACACACACACACACACACACACACAAACAGACACACACAGATAGGGATCAACCACCAAAGGGCACGATTAAGGGCTAATTGAGTTAAGTTACTTGACAGACACACAACCCACACAGACACAGGCAAATTAAACCCATAGACACACACACCACACACACACACACACACACACACACACACACACACACAATCACTTACAAAATGCACAATTCACAAACACACCGGCAAAATAAACATAAAAAACACACTACCAGACACACATACACAAATTCACAGAAGACCCAAGATGCACACACCCAAAATAAACACACAAGACACACGCACGCGCACAAACACACATACACACACAATGTGAGTCATGGAAACATGGAAAGTAAACCAAGGCCGTGAATCAACAGTCAGTTTGTGGTTCAAACCGCCATAGAACAACAAGAGCTAGAGTTACTGAATGTACAGGATGGGAGAGAGACACAGTGAGAGAGTGGGACTTTGGGAGAGAGAAATCATTTAATTCAAAAATCGAATTTTTAGAGAGAGGGGGGGGGGAGACAAAGAGACAGAGAGAAAGAGAGAGAGATTTGGAGCCAAATAAAATAAACTATAAAGGATAAAAGGTAGAGCATTGGGGTCTGGCTTGGGAGGAGATGACAGAAAAGAGAGAGAGAACACAGAAGAGAGAGTTACGTCAAAGAAAATTGTGGTTTTGGTAAAAGAGAAACAGCATGAGATAAGATTTCACCTCTGTGGCAGATGAAAAACAGATACAACAGCTGGATAAAAGAACACTGTGTGAGTTTGGTGAGGGGGTTTATATCAAAATACTACTTTATGGACCTGGCCTGGCAACAGATAGAAAGGACAGAGGGTTGAGGCCAAAGGAAAGAAAGACAATTTATAAAAAATATAGAAGACAGAAAGAAGGAAAGAACGATATGAATACATTAGGAAAGAAAGAAAAAGATAAAGAGAGAAAGAACGGAAAATTAGAGAGAAAGAATGACAGACAATATTGGAAGAAGGAAAGAAAGCAAATGATACGTAACAGAATATATTCAAAAAAGATATAAGAAAAGAAAGCAGGATTCAAATAAATCAAGAAAGAGAGGGGAGGAGAAGAGAAGGAAGGAACTGTAGAAAGAGAGAGAAGGAGAGAGAAGGGAGGTAGAAGGAGAGAGTCGTTTTGAGGTTTGCCGGATGAAGCACACGAGCCAGACAATCTGTTGTTCCTTTACGTCGGCACACACACACACAAAACCACAAACACACACGAACGCACTTACACAAACCCACAGCCGTACGCACACACACGGACACATACAACCACACACACGCTCACTCAATCCCTCACACTGTCTCTCTCACATACATGCTCACACACACTTACATTGCATGCATACATACTCTCCCAACCGCACACAAATACACACACACACACTCTCCCACACACACACACAAACACACACACACACACACACACACACACACACACACACACACACACATACACACATGTGTTCACACACACGGGCATGTACAGCTGGTAAAGTCTTCAGCTCTGTGTAGAGAATGTGAGCAGCAGTAGAAGGCTGCTTATTAAAACCTTCAGGTCTCAGGGTTACAGTGAAATACCCCATGCCTGATGTTTGTGTTTGAGTGTGTTTATGTGTGGGTGTGGGTGTGTGTGGGTGTGCGTGTGTGTGTTTGTGTGATCTATCATATGTGGCTTCCATGCGGGTGGGTGCCAAGGTCAGCCTAAGTGTAGCATCAATCAACACACTCCTCTTTACCTGTGTGTCGGTTTGGGTGTGGGTATATGTGTATGAGGTTGCATGTGTGTGTGTGTGTGTGTGCGTGCGTGCGTGCGTGCGTGCGTGCGTGCGTGCGTGCGTGCGTGCGTGCGTGCGTGCGTGCGTGCGTGTGTACATGTTGGTGCGCCCGTGAATCAGTGTGTATGTATGAGTTGGTTTTTGTGTGTACGTGTGTTTGTGTGCGTGTGTGTGTTTGTGTGTGTGCCAGCCAACTGTGTGTAGTAATGAATGGCATGGCACAGGCATCAGTGAGGTGCCACCTTGGTTCTTAACCCCACTCTGTCACGTTCCCTGGTTCTGCGTTTCCATGCCACCGCCACCAGCAGAAAATTGAACACAGCAGTTTTAAAGAGTCTTAAAATCAGTTTTTTCAGTTATTTTTAATATCAATTTTTATTATTTTTTTACAGTGATTTGGAGTGTCTGGTTTAAATCCTTTTAGAACAAATTGCGATCAACTGCAGAACACACTAACAGCACGTTCCTGAGAGAGTGAGAATGTACTGGAATCCCAAGCCAATTCCTCCGTATGTTCCCTCCTTCAGAAAATCTCCAAACATATATTCCCATTCAGTAGTTCCCTTCGATTTCCCCTCCCTCTGTGATTCAATCATGGTCTGTTCTACTCACACATACTGTACTTCCAGTGGAGATAAACAGTGTGTTCTACTGTCCATGGTTCTGTAGCCTCTGGTCTTCTAACCTGTTCTAATCTTGTTTTTTTATTTGCACAGAAACCACGACCGTACCTGACCCGACCACACCCACCCCACCAAGACCAGAAGAGACCACCGCTCCAATGAGATCAGGTAAACAAAAACACCACTACTACTGCAATCACTACTACTACCTTCATGTCTACCATGCTGTTAGTAGTCATTAGTTATTTACAGAAGCTTTTATCCCAAGCCAGGGCATCATGCTCTCCGGTGCCTACAGGTAGATCCTTTCAGCTGGGACTTAACCACAAGATTGCCCCCTTCACACACACACACTTTCATGCACAGACACACATCCCAACTCGACTCCACTTCATCGTGTCAAGGTGTTTGGGCCCTCATTATGCCAGAGAGCCCCACGAGGCTTCTGGGATTTGTGGTTTTTCAGAGTTAGCTCCCTGAGGGGAACCCCAGTGAGAGAACGTCTCATTTAACAAGCATTCGTTACAGTTGTTTTACAGAAGCACACACACACACACACACCACAAATCTGCACATGCTTAGATACATACAAAGACACACAGATACGCACTCATACACATATGCACACAGACAAATTCACTAACGTGCACGTTGGGGATGTAGAGTGATATGATTTTTATGGGCATATTTCTGGCATGCGGAAAAAAGGGGATTTTGATTAGTTTCGGGGTGTCGAGTGTACTGTTTGGCAACAGGTGGGGATTTGAAAAAAACTGCTTTCCAATAATTCTGCTGAATAGGCACGATGTGATGAGTTTCACAGAGTTATGATATAAATCAGTGTTTTAATATTTCTCTCCTTTCTTTTTCTCTCTTCCTCCCCTACTTCCAACGATACTTTACTGTAATTTATTTCTCTCTCCATCTATTTCGGTCGATCTTTATCTCTCTGTCTGTCTCTCTCTCTCTCTGTCTGTCTCTCTCTCTCTCTCTCTGTCTGTCTCTCTCTCTCTCTCTCTCTCTCTCTCTCTCTCTCTCTCTCTCTCTCTCTCTCTCTCTCTCTCTCTCTCTCTCTCTCTCTCTCTCTCTCTCTCTCCAGTCACCACTCCCTCTCTGTCGAGTGTGTGTGACTTCGAGCAGAACCTGTGTGGCTGGTCACCTGACCCAAGGTCAGGGGTCAGCTGGTCCCTGCGCACGGCCAGCGGAGCGCACGGCCATGGTGGGCACGGCAACGTGGAGGCGGAGCTAGACAGTAAGTCACATGACTGCTCCTTGGACTGTTTTGGTCCTGTTGCTGAACAGATTTCATTTAAGTACATAACTTAAGAACAATTTTATTGGCAATTTTCAATTTTATCAAAGATATTGTCAATGCAATTAAAGTAATGAAAAAATGAAAAGATTAACACGGTTTGGATTCTAAACCGTGTTAATTTCTTCATTTAGTCATTGATAGGGTTGTGTCTGTTTGTGTGTGTATGATTCTCTATCTTCTAAACTTTAGAAGATAGAGAATCATCCACACACACATACACACACAAACACACAAAACCATACATGCACGCACACACAACCACCCACACACACACACACACACAAACACACACACACACACCAGATCCTAGATGTAATTATCCTCCAGCGTCGCTCCTTCCTCTCTCTGCTCTCTGCTCATCTCGTGAGGGTATGGAAACTATGGAATCTCCTGGAAAAAGCTCTGCTCAGCTGATTATAGCTCCGGGTTTGGCTCCCTCTGGCTCCCAGATATTCATCTCTGTGTGTGCGTGGAATGGATGGGTCATCAGATGGCCCGGCCTCACTTAACCGCTAACCTTCCCTTCCATGTGGTTTCCCTTCCTCCCCACCCTCCGAGGGGAGGAAATCCAAGACGCATAGGGACAAGGAGGCCGATCCTGGCCTGCTAGTGAACCCCCCCCCCTCCCTCACTCACACACACACACACACACACACACACACACACACACACACACACACACACACACACACACACACACACACACACACACACACACACACACACGCCACTCCAGCGTGTCAAGGTGTGTGGGCCCTCATTATACCAGGGAGCCACACGAGGCTTCTGGGATTTGTGGTTTTTCAGCGTGAGCCCTCCTGCTATGACTGACTTCAAACCACGTTTACATTTAGCATTTTGACGCTTTTATCCGAAGCCAGTTCATATTTATTTAAAGTTAGAAGCCCAACCTACTTTCTTAAACATGCAGCCAGCGGACGGGGCAGTAGTGGTACATGGTGCTAGGTCAAACACGTGCTGCAGATAGCTCAGATTTCAAAGCGCTTTGCTTATTTAGCAGCGGGAAACCCCCCATACCAGCCGGGATATGTGTCTTGCTGAAGGCAGATGGCTTGGTTGGAGAAGGGACAGACGAAAAGGTAGAAGTGGCTCGTTCCACTGGTTTACGCCTACCTTTATTCAAGTGGATCTCTCCATGCTGTGAGCCACGTGCTTCAATAGCATTGTTCTTTTGCGACCGGCAGGGTCCCCATGGAGATGAGAAATCACAACTCTGATGATGGAATAAAACCAAAAAAAAACATTTTACCTTTCTGACCAATTGCACACAATGATCACCTGTGGCGATTTTAGCGAGTTACATAATCAGAGGTGCAAGAAATGCAGAAAAATAAGTTTGGTGAGGTATTTCCTCTTTTCTTTTAAGTATACTGCTTGCTTTATTCTAGGTCTTTGTTCTGTGTTATTCAGAGTAACGTAGGAACTCGAGGAAATTAGAATGAGATTATTTGATTATATTATTATCTTTAAAATAATAATGTGTTTCACACAGTTTGGAGATATCAAACTTTGTATTGTAATCCGTTCTGGGTTATGCTTTCTCATTAAGGGAGGAATTCGACTGTGGATCTAAAGCGAGGATCATTATGTGTTGATTAATTAATTTGATAACGTGTGGAAACGACACCACAGAGTGCAGAACAATTATAATTGAAATAATGCTTGGCCCCATTTATCAGTCTGCTTCCTTCCCACAATGCCGCTTCTGTCGCTGATATATCCGTCACACCTTAACACAAAACCGCAACACCTTCACAAAGTTAGAAAGAAAAAGGTGTAAATACCTTACCTTGTCAAACAGCTTCGGTCTTTAGGGCTGCAGTATCCACCTTGTGACTTCACTTGTGACATCACAGGCGCCAGTGATTAGAGCACCAGTCTGCAGACGGTGACTTCACAGTTGACATCACAGGTGTGTGTGTGTTGCCAGGTTACATTTTGTTGTCTGCCTCACTTTAGGTATCAACAGCTTCTCACTGCTTAATAAGACTTCTATCCCATACTCTAAAACTAATTTAAGCTAATATCCCTCTTTGTTAGTTATTTAGTTTATTTCAGAAGTGAGCTGCTTAACTTAATTTACTCCTTTTTCCTGAGCCTCTCAGAATTATGCCTGCACCTCCATTCTCTCTTCTTTTACTCTTACTTTTCGCCCCCCCCCCCCCACTCCTGTTTTCTCTTTTTGTTTTTCCCCTCCTCTTTACTCCTTGCTTGTTTTTCCCATCTGTCCGTCTTTAAGCAGAGTTAGGATGGAAAGGCTGTTTTAACCATCACCCATAGAGAAACATATGCTCTCTCGCTCTCTCTCTCTCCCTCTCTGTTTCTCTCTCACACACCACACACACACACACACACACAGCCCTGAGCGATCAGATAGGTCAGATAACATATTTGACAGAACTGCTGCCTTAGCTTTCCAGCTCCCCCCAAGGCTACAGTAACACACACACACACACACACACACACACACACACACACACACACACACACACACACACACACACACACACACACACACACACACACACACACACACACACACACACACACACAGTAAAAACACCCAAACTAACCAAGGTGCATCGACCTTAGCATTAAACACTCAAAGGTGTGTTTCCTATACAGACACATGCATACACACACACACTCACACACACACACACACACACACACACACACACACACACAACCTTGCCCTGCACCAAGGTTCTTGGTGTATCTGTTGGAGTCATCTTCTTTCTGCTCTACTGAGCAGGGCTTTTATAAACAGACAGGACTGAGACGTAAGTCTTACATCACCTTACCCTGTGTGTGAGTGTGTGTTTCTGTGTGTGTGTGGGTGTGTGTGCGTTAGTGTAATTGTCTTGGCCTCCTCCATTTACTTCTGCATTGGACAGTAAGTTGACATAAAGTCTTGTTCTGCAGAGGCCTTAGTTTGGCTTTCTGTCTGGGAGCTGTCCTGTAGCACTAGCCACATCCCTGACACTTGTCATTGAATACCCTTTTGATGCTTTAAGAGGCTCTACTGAACTGAAACACTTTACCAAACTGAACTCTTAACCAAAGGGATACACTTTAACACACTGAAACATGACCAAAATGAACAGAATTGCTTTACAAAGCTGCTTTAACGATTAGAAAATGTTGAGCAAACACTAAGTAACACTAACTCCTTTCAAAACCGATACATTTTCAGTGAGGTATTTCATAGATTGATCAATCGACAGATAGATAGTTCTTTCTCATTTTCACAGATAACGGGACGCACGCTTAGACGCAGACACATCACACAAGACCTAATAATACAAAAGAAAACAACGCAAAACACCCGAATACTTCAATGCACAAACAGAAAAAGAGGGAAGTCATTCAAAACACCTTTTGTTAGTCACAAAGACAACCTCTTGTTCTGTTTCAGCAAAAGAGAAGAAGGAGATTCTTCTCCCAGTGGTTAAGTCAATTGAAGTGAAAGCCCTCAAACCTGCGATTCAGCTCCGTTATTAAATATCAAAGGAGGGCTTTAACAGAGAGGGAGAGTGAAACTGACGGTCTTTGCGGTCACACCGCACATGTAATGTGATAATGACACGTTCCACCTCCTCGCCACAAAGGATGATGGGAGTTACCTGACAGTCTCTCTTTTTATCTACCAAGACGTCGAACTGTCAACCCGTTGTTTTTTTTGAAAGTCACTGCAGCGTCCAAGCCTCCCCCCAACCCCCTTCTCCCTGTCACCGTGGCAACGCCATGGGAGACAACACGAGGCGGTGATATTACCAGTGACTACAGTAAAAAACAGGGGGAAAGCACTGTTAAGTGTAAATACTTTGTGCTGTCGTGACTTCAGGGGTGATATCCAATCGTCGTTCTGTTGTGGTTCTGTCCCCCCACAGGGAACAGTGGGCACGGACGTAGGCTTTTTCACGACGGAGATCCAGAGTCCACTCATAACCCCCCCCCCTTGCTATTTCTTTGGCTTTAACTCATTTATTTCCGCCACGTTCTCATAGCAACGTGGAACCTGTAGTGGTTGAAAAGTCCCTCCTGTCGGGAAATATATATATGAGTACAGACTCCCAACGTGCGCGCGCCACACTCTTGGACTAGCCTGGGCACAGATATAAATCACTAGTGTGAGCCCCCTAACTTGCAACGGCACACTAACATCCACACAAACACACACACTGAGACAACCCTCCGCCCACTCCTCCCCCCGCCCATGGTGGGCTGCTAATTAATTCCCCCCTCTGATCGCTGGCCAAGATCAAACACTCGGAGAAAGAGGAACTAGCCCTGTTCTCTAACTGTACCTAATGAGAGACGGACGCAACGACAGACGGACGGGTGGATCGAGAGGTGGCTAGATTTAAAGAGTGAGAGAGTAATGGAGAGAGGAATAGATAAAAACAGGTCATTTGTTTATCTCGCGCTGTCCCCTACTCCCTCCCTCACCCTCTCCCTCCCTAACCTCTCCCCCTCCCTCCCTCCCTCCCTCCCTCCCCCCTCCCTCTCTGAGGTGTCAGCCAGTGTTGTGTGTATTGATAAGCAGGCTGTTTGCAGCCCCAGCAGATCGCCCATTCTGCTCCTAATAGACAAACAGCCACACTGCTGCAGATGGCTAATGTTTATAGTCTTTCAAAGAGCGCTCTCTATCACGCTCTCTCTCCCTTTCTCTCTCTCTCTCTCCCTCTCTCTCGCTCTCTTTCTCTCATTCTCTCTCCTTCTCTCTTTTGTTCTCTCTCTCGCTCTGTCTGTCTCTCTCTCTCACTCTCTCTTGTTCTCCCTCACTCTATCAGTCTCTCTCGCTCTCTCCCACTCTCTCTCGCTCTCTCTCGCTCTCTTTGTCTCCCTGTCTCTCCATCTTACTCTCTTTCTCTCTATCACTCTCGTTGGTCAGTCTCTCTCTCTCTCTCTGTCTCTCTCTCTCTATCATTCTCTTTCTCTCTTTCTCTCTCACCTCTCACTCACGCTCACACTACCTCTCACTCGATCTCTCTCTCTATCACTCACATTCTGTTTTATTTCTTCATCACATTTTCCTTCTACACCTCCTACATAAAAGTCAATTGGATTGGATTAATAATTGAAAGAGAAGTAAAGAACACACAAACACACACACACACACACACACACACCTACACACACACACACACACACACACACACACACAAACACATACACAACGCTGGAACTGTTGCCAAAGTTGCCTAAATTGGACAATGGATGAGGTGGCAGTATTCATAAGAAGCGTGGTTAAGGTGGTATGTGTGTGTGTGTGTGTGTGTCAGTTTGTGTTTATGTGTGTGTGTGTGTGTGTGTGTATGTGTGCGCGGGTCTGTGTGTGCGCCGATCAAAGTGGATCACTTCATCAAGTCCATTAGGGGAAACTGAATTCAGAATCTTAAACATCCAATCGCTGTTGATTCTGTGGTGCCTGATGGCCCTAAAGATATGACCCCTGACCTCCTCCCTCCTCCCTCCTCCTCCCTCTGCAGACTTCTCCGGTAACTACCTCCACGTGGACGCGGGGGCCCACACGCTGCGGCAGCGTGCCCGCCTGCTGAGCCCCGAGGTGGGGCCAGAGCTGGGCCCGCTCTGCCTGCTCTTCTACTACCAGCTGCAGGGGGAGGCCCTGGGGAGCCTGCGGGTGCTGCTGAGGGACAACGACGACGAGGAGACCCCCATCTGGCAGTTGAAGGGGGAGCAGGGCCCCCACTGGAGGGAGGGACGCACCATCCTGCCCCAGAGCCCCAGGGAGTACCAGGTGAGTGGTGCTGAGCGGAGGGTGGTGGTTGGTGTGTTACACCCAGGGGGGAGGGCCGGCTCTGGGGGGGGGGGGGGGTGTCCCTGATGACACTGGGTCGCATGTGGGCTGGTGAAAGGTATTGATTGTCTCACACTTCTCCCCGGTCTCCCCGTCCCCCCTCCAGGTGGTGTTTGAGGGCTTCTTCGAGCACGGCACCAGAGGGCACATCAGGATAGATAACGTCCAGATGAGCAGCAGCATGGACCAGGAGCAGTGCACACGTAAGACTCATCTCTTCATTCCCTCACACATTCATCCTCCTCTTCATCCATCCATGGATACACCCATCCATCCATGCATCTACTGCATCTACGATTTATCCATTCCTCAGTTCATCAATTCATTGATATTTCAATTAATTCACCCGCTCATCCATTAATCCCTACATTTTTCAGTGTCAATTCATCAATTAATTAATCCGTCCATCTAACTCTTCATCAATCTGTCTATTCATGAATTCCATTCCTCTATGGATCCATTCTGCCATCAATCTAACTATTCATCCATTAATTAATCCATTTATTCACCCATTTGTTTATCCATTCATCGCCTGTCTGTCATCGCCTGTCTGTCTGTCTGCTGTGTGTTTTAGGCAATCCAATCGTCGGTTGTTTCTGTCTTGTTCGCCTTCACAGCGCCTCCCCCTCCCCCCCAACTCCCTCCCTCAATCCCAAAAGACCTCTGAGCTATGTTCTCACTAGAGACCAGAGACAGAGAGCGAGTGTAAAATATTGTTCATAATGTTTTCCGTTCACAAAACAACAAGAGAAAGTAGGCCAAACGCGGCCGCAGGCCATGGATTGTAATCTATCTTTCATTAAATCGCTTTCTCTCTTTTTCTTCATCACCCTGGTTGCTCTTCAGTCCTCCTTCCTTCCCTCTCTCTCTATCGCAACATTTTCTCTCATTCTTTCTATGTCGCTCGCTCTCGCTCTCTCAGTCTCTCTCTCTCTCTCTCTCTCTCTCTCTCTCTCTCTCTCTAACAGTCCATTTCTCTCTCTCCCTCTCAAGTTTTTTTGTTCTCTCCCTCTTTCTCTACCTCAATATCAATCCAATTTATTTGTCCTATTATAAACAAAAACAAGCTATGATATAATAACTGTACGTGTGGGTGGGTGTGTGTGTGTGTTCGTGACACGAGCCCTGGAGTGTGCGCACGTGCAGTGAGTGTGTGATCCATAAATACCATTGCTTTTCCAGTAAACAACACTAATCTAAAAGCAACAAGTCTCCAGATACGCCACTGGAATCACCGACCCCGAGACCTATAATTATAACGTAATCACAGGGCATCGTGATATTAAACACAGCCGGACATCATGACTCCACACTCAACGGAAATGAACGTGCGCGCTCACAAACAGCGCAAACGCTAATCAAAGACGCACACACGAGTTTGCGTTGATACGATCTACACGCATGGCCGTGTACGTCGGCCTGTGAACCGGTCTGTCTGTCTGTCTGTCAGCCTGTCTCTCTGTCCGTCTGTCTCTCTGTTCTCCTCACATCTGTCTCTGATTTTCTTGCCGTTTGGGTTTTTCATTTTCCTTTTGAATTCCCGCTCCGTCTCTTCCACCATACACCAGGTCGTACACACTTCAGTAAACCAAACTTCTGTGGACCCTGTCCACCTCATTTGCCCTCTCTCTGTCCCTCCCCCCGCGCCTCTCTCCCTCCAAAAACCCTCTCGTACTGTTCCCCCACTCCTTTTTCTCTGAGTCATCCCACCATAAATTCTGCTGCCATTAACCTCGGGCCGCGGGAGGGACAGAGGTAGATCATGGGAGCGAGAGCAAGGATGAGGTGACAGGTTGGAAGAGAGCGAGGGTAGAGCAGAGTGATGATGTGAGGGAGGAAGGGGAAGGCAGAAAAATATATATAATAAAAAGAAAGGTCAGCATATGGCAATGTGTGTGTGTGTGTGAGTGTGAGGAAGAGATTGAACATGTAAAATTTCTTGCCAAAGAATTTGGCAATTCTAACCCTAACTCACTCTCTCTCTTTCTCTCTGTCACACGCAGAGCCCTTCCCAGCCTTCCCTCCAGACATGACTGGTAAGTTCCATTTCCTGTTTCCTGCTGGACCTACTTCCTGTACCAAACTGTCTGTGCTTACTGCCTGTCGCTACACTGAGCTTGCACTGCTACTCTGGGTCAGGGGAGACTTGATTTGGTCTGTCCTACCCCTTGCTGACACATGTGTGTGAGGGGTGAAATGTGGGTGCAGAGGAGGCTGAATATCGGAAGAGCTCGCCCATATTAGTGAAGTGCAGAGGCTGTGATGGTTGGGTTTAACGCCTTCCTCGTGATATCCCTCTCTCTACCTCTCTCTCTTCTTACTCTCTACCTCTCTCTCTCCCGTCTCCCTCTACCTCTCTCTCTACTTTTCTCTCTCTTCCTCTCTCACTTCTTTCTCTCCCTTCCTTCCTCTATCTCTCTTTCCCCCTCGCCACTTTTTTCTCTCACATCTTTCTCTTTTGTCTCAAATTCAAAATACCCCCCCTCCCCATCTAATCCCCCCCCCCCCCCCCCCCCCCCCCGGCACAAGGAGAGAGAGCACCTAGCCGTGCATCACTCCAGCATGGCTCCCCCTCTGCATGCTGGACTGAGGCCTTGTTCCTGCGTACCAACCCCCCACCCCCTCTCTCTCTGTGACAGCTATTGAGCTATGGAGGTATTGACTGCAAGGCATCCGTCACAAACAGGTTCACCGTCAACATCGGCGGCTGTGAATTATTCATCAGGCAACGCGGCGGCTTTTCGCAGGCACTGGCGCCAATACATCGTTAGGGGTGTGGCCTGGTCCCGCAGGCCCGCCAGCGATCTCCACTCCTTGTGTTCTCACTCGCGGTGCTGTTTCCCACTGTAAAAATGCTCTGGCGAGATGCTGAGGAATCTGTTGACGGCGGTGGTGTAACGTTTCCTAATTTAGCAGACGGGTTGGATCCAAGGCGATGCATGTCATTAAGGAGCAGGTGGTAGGAGCTGAGGCCGTCTCGCTGTGGGACGTCTACACGACGGCTGGAGACATCGGGGATCGAACCCGGTGCCTCTGGGCTGGCGGTCGATCAGTCTAACCGCCGGGCAGTGCTGTGTGTAGCAGCCGAGGCCACACCTTGAGACTTGCGTCCAATCAGCTGTTGGAGTGACTGAGTGTCTGGGGGATGTGCGGCGCTCTCTGATGGTAATATATGTACGACCGCGGGGGCCGCTGTCTGCCGCGGTGATGTTTAGTGATGCTGGGCCTGTGGCGGGGACACACACACACACACAGGGATGATTTTAAACAGGGATGGCTGCTTTATTGCTGTGTATGATAAATAAACGACCACTGGAGCCGGGAGGACAAAGTGCCCTGGGTTTGATATACACTTTCCCCAACTGTTTATTAAAATCGCTCCATCAATTTAATTTAATTTAAGCTCTTTGCTATCTCTGATCCATCCTCTGCTCTCGCACCATATGTGGAGACTAAACCGTTGTTGATTACCTTTCTCTCTCCCTCACTTTCTTTCTTTTCTGCTGTTATGCCTTTCCTCTACCCAAAATCCTTCCTTCATTTCCTCTGTCCCTTCAACTCTTTGCTTCTCTGGTGGTTCCTTTCTCTCCTGTGCTTTCTGTTCCTTTTCCTCTGCTTCATCCTCCTCTCCTCCATCCCTATTCCCTCTGTCTTCTTCTTTATTCCCTTCTCTTCTCTCCCCTCCTTGGTGTGGGTTTATGTCAAGTAAGCAGTCTGTGTTGGAAAAATATGGAATCCTTTCATTCTTCTTTTATTTTATTCTCCTTGCTTGTCAAGACAAACAAACAAACAAACAGACAACAAACAATCAGAACCCTTTACTTGTTGGTGCAGACTGTTGGTGGTCAAAATGGCTGCCCCGAGGTCAGTTGTGGTAGAGAAACCAAACAAGTTCTGTGAGAACAATATCAGTGTATCACAGAAAACGTGTTTTTTTTGTGATACACTGATATTGTTCTCACAGAACTTGTTTGGTGTGAGCATGTTGCGTGCGTGCGTGTGCGTGCGTCTCTTTGTATGTGTGTGTGTGTGTGTGTGTGTGTGTGTGTGTGTGTGTGTGTGTGTGTGTGTGTGTGTGTGTGTGTGTGTGTGTGTGTGTGTGTGTGTGTGTGTGTGTGTGTCTGTGAGATGAAATACTGTCAGGATGCAGAGTAGATATTTGGCATCTTATATTGTCTTTCCATTGCACTAAAATAGAATCAGTCACTGAAAAAATACCTCTTAGTTCATTTTGGCTCAAAGTCGAAGTCATTAGACAAATCGGGCTATGATGACAGCTAGCATTGCTAACTGGTATCGTATAGCCTGTACTCACTCATCGCATAAGCGAGCGATGCTAACTGTTGATGTTAAATGGTATCGTATAGCTTGTACTCACTCATCCAATAAGCGAGCGATGCTAACTGTTGATGCTAGCTGGTATCGTATAGCCTGTACTCACTCATCCAATAAGCGAGCAATGCTAACTGTTGATGCTAGCTGGTATCGTATAGCCTGTACTCTCTCATCTCATAAGCGAGCGATGCTAACTGTTGCTGCTAGCTGGTATCGTATAACCTGTATCCACTCATTTCATAATACGGTCCAGAGAGGTTTGCTAATTATGTGTGAAAGAACAGTGAGACCAATGGAAATGTATCTTATTTCTTATACGATGGGGTAGCCAAAGTTTAACATGTTGAGAATATACTAAATATGTGCCAGCGGTTTAATAGCTAGGCGGTTGTGGTCAGCATTGCTTGAGCTAGATTTGTTGAGCAGCATACCAGGACTTTTGTTCCTTAAATGTTGCTTTGATATGCTATGATAAAGTTAAATCTATCCTTTAACTTTACAGATGAAATTGATTGTTGCTAGGGTTATTTCTTGATCTGTCTCAAGCTGTTCAGGTGGTATCCGTGACAACAGAAGGAGATGCATTTAGTTTAAACATTCTTAAAAAAGAACGTAATATACTCAAAATACACAGCGTTATATGCCGGTTAGACCTACCTCAAACCCAAGCATGTCCTTGTCCAGTTTGTAATTATGGTTCATCGGTTGCGCCTTCTTTTAACTAAAGTAAACCCAGAGCATCTTGACCACCATGGAACTTTGTTGGATCTTGATCGAGAAAACATTTGGCTTGTGGCAAGAAATGGCTGGCAGTCTGACCGATTTTGCATAATGGTGCAAAAGCACACACACACACACACACACACACACACACGCACACACACGCACACACACACACACACACACACACACACACACACACACACACACACACACAATAGCATGTATATTATGCTAATTTCCCACAAGGAAGAATTCTCTCACAACCTGACCCCCCACGGTTAATCCTGCATTAAACGCACCTTATCACATGAAACAGGAAATCTCCTCTATCAAGAGGGTTTCCTGCACATAGATAGATTAGTGTTCATGGAGAAAAGTTAAAAGTTGCTTTTAATCCCTTCTTTAACGGGCCACTCTGCAACAGAGCTCCCATGTAGTTTTCTCTCTCACCAGAGTACCCGCTCAGATCTGAAGAAGCATAAAAGGGTGGATGTTTTAATGCATGTGTGGTGAGGCCGACAGCGCAGGCCTCTCAACACACAGCTTTACAATCAGAAGGAAGAGGAGACTGTTAGCGTGCTCCAGGTTCTGAGTCTCTGTGGTGCGTTTGACTGCTTTACTTTTATCCACTTTTTCCTTCTGAGGTTCTGTCTCTTTCATTAGAATTCTTTTTTTTCTTCTTCCATTTAATGCAGGATTAAATATATCATCACTGGATTACTCCTTCTCATGCTCTCTGGCCCGGCTCTGTCTTTCTCTTCCTTGTTCTCTCTCTTTCTCTCTCCCGCTCTCTCTTTCTCTGACTCTCTCTCTCTCTCTCTCTCTCTCTCTCTCTCTCTCTCTCTCCTTCTCTGTCTCGGTCGCTCTCTCTCGCTCTCCCTCTCTCTCTTTATCTTATGTTGGCTCTTTCACCTTTTACTTGTGATTCCTTTTCATTTCACTTTCTGCTGGCTTCCTCTGCGTTTCTCCTCTCTCCTCTCTCGGTTCCATTCCTTCATTTTAACTCCAGCCCAACGGCCCTCATATCTTAAACCAATGACCTCACTGCCCCTCCGCCCACACTGCTCCTCATTCAGATCTGGAATGATGCGATCGCTGCCTAACTACGGCTTTGCACCGACCAATCAAATCCTGCGGTTTCAGCATGGCATGACTCTGTAAATGTGCAGCTAATGCCTGCGCTTTCCACGTTGACAAAAGCACTACGTGTCACAGATTATAAAATAAAGTAGTAAGCAGTATGCAGTTGATCCTATGAGAATTGTTGTCCTGAGCTAAATGTACAACATAATTTTGATTGCTGGTGCCGACGTGTCTAAATGTATTAATAAAGCGGCTACTAATTATGTTTAAAGAAGTTAACATTCTGCCTAGTAACCTTCACACGTCAGACATCAACATTGAACTTGTCAACTGCGGGACGGATCTGCTCACTGATCCCATTCCTTATTAACTATAACTTCCTAGCTGCCTTGTGACTGTAATGCAGTCATTATGAACTCATTAGGGTAGGGTATTATAAGCAACCGTGCACCCTGCATAGCTGCCTGACCCTGCCGCTAGGCCCACCTGTAATGTGTCCTCCTGCCCTCCAGGGGGCGCCATGTGTGGGACGGAGCCCACCGTGAACACTATGGCGGCGCGGCCCACCCCGGCCTATTGGTTCTATGTGTTGGTGGGGGGCGGGGCCCTGTTGCTGCTCACCTCGGTCACGCTGCTGACTGTGCTGTGCTGTCACCGCTGCTACCTGGCCAACAACAAGCAGAGCAGGACCACCTGTAGCCACCTCCACCACCACCACTCAGTGCTGTACCACGACAACGAGCTCCGCCCCCTACGCCACCAACACGAGTACCAACAGCCCCAGTGCCAGCCCAGCTTCCCGGGGTACCACCCCAGACAGCAGCCCAAGACCCTGCAGCAGCAGCAGCAGACTCTGCAGCATTACCCCGCCCCCAGCCCGCAGTGCGTGTTCCTGCCCAGTGCCCCCGCTCTGCCCAGCCTGGAGTCCATGCTCAACATCCGCTTGGACAAGGATGAACTGTACGACTCTGTGTGTTGAAGATCTGCTGCTGCTGCTGTCTGTGGCAGCGGTGGCGGTGGTGGACATGTTCAGAGCATTTTTTGCCTCCTCTTGTTTCGGGAGGGGGTATCCCTTGGATATGAAGGGTCGAAGGTCGGTGGGGATCCCTAGGATGACCCATAGAAGGAAGGGATTGTCACACTTGACATGTGTTTTGGCGCACAGAACTGCAGTACTCTCTGTACACTCAGGGGGGCGTCGAGAAAAAGTGCTACAATGCACCATTACGAGTGAGACTTGATGGGACGTATCACAGCTATGAGTAGTTTTGAAGTGTGTGTGTGTGCGGGTGGGAATAGAATTTATAGACAGAGAATTAAAACGACACAGTGGTTGATGCGCCGTAGCGGTTAAACAAAGACCATACGATTTATTGATGACAGGAAGCAGCTGGGCATTCAATGAACAGATGGACTGACACTGGCTTGATGTTGGCACACACACATTCGTACACATACACATAGACTCTCACACACACACACAGACACACACACACACACTGTCACATTTTCCACACCTGACAGGTAGGTTATTCATAGAGGAGTAAGACACACCTGTGGGGGGGATTTGATATTTTCTTGGACGTGAAGGATTTTCAGAAAAAGAGACGCCCAGTCTGATCTGTGGCTTGTTAGCTGTCAGACAAGTAACTACACACGCCATGTTGTTTTTAGGAATTAACCAGAGGATGGGATGGGGTGGAAGGGGGAGAGAGAGAGAGAATACATTTGTGTGTGTATGAGTATGACTGCACAATACAGACACTTTGGGACAGTGTGTACAGACAAGTGTGTGTGTATGTGACTGTACGTGTCATCGTACCTTCAAACATTGTGTGGCTGTTTTGTTCTGGGGGAATCTGGCTCTCTCAGCCATGACATATAGTATATCAAGATATATAAAAGAAACTATTTTCCCGATGCTTTTACCATTTGTGCCATTTTTTTGTGTTATTTCATTAGGATTGAAAACCGAATTTTTTCCCCTTCTCATAGAATGCCCTTTCTGCTTTATTATCCTAATGCATTTTCAGCTGGTTACTGCTTATGTAGCCATATTGTGCCCTTTCAGACTCTCCCTCTCAGTCTCTCCCTCTCTCTCTGTCTCTGTCTCCCCTATCTCCCCCTCTCTCTCGCTATGATTTACATATAATATGCGTCAGTGTGGCGGCTTAATGCCTCACCCTAATCAATGAGGGTCTTTAGCACAAACACAGAAATGATATATGATACGTGTTTATGTTGTGCTGCCGTTGCAGGTTTACTCAAATGGTTCTTTATTTCTTTCTGTCTTTCTCTATTTTTTTCTGTCTTGTTAGTCTTGCACACACACACACACACACACACATACACAAAACCACACAAACACACGCATACTCTCTACCAAAGTCCCACTTTACTCTCTCTCTCACACACACACACACACACACACACACACACACACACACACACACACACACACACACACACTCTCTAGTCTTACGCTCTCTTTCTCTCTTTTTCTCTTTCTTTCTATCTCGCTCACTCTCTCTCACACACACACACAACCACACAACCACACAAACACACAGACACACACACTGCCCCTCTGTCGATTTCGGCTCGATTTGGAGCAGGCGTTGGCACCTTGTCACACAGTGCTTTTAAATCAGCGGCCCACGCCTCTTACGTCTCCATCGCAGATTGCTTTGAGACCCTTTAATATTTCTAATTAGTTAATGGAACACATTGCATTTCTGAAATCCTGCAGTAAGCATTTCCAGGCTGGCTGTTTTTTCCTTCCCCCGTCCACCGTCCACCCCGCATCTCCCTGCCTTCCCTCCGCTTCTCCTACAAAATATTAACGAGGGGGAGCACTCCACGGGGTCCTCGGGCCCTTCAGGACGGGGGTACACCATGCCAAAGAGCCGTCCACAGCTGTGCCTGAATAGAAAAAAAATAATAGAAAAAGTCCCCATCTCCCCCCTTTTCATTCTTGCGGTTAGTAATTGGCGAGGGGAGATAAAGCGAGGGGGGGAGGTTTAATCTGCTCTGGGATGGGAGCGCTGCTTCCCTCTCCGGGTGCTCCGCCCGCCGGCTCACCGCCAGCATCGTTAGAAAGTGTTCAACCGTCTTCCTCCTCAGAGTTTAACTCCTTTACTTTCTATCTGCTCGCTTTCATCTCCGCCTCTCGTCTCTGGGCTTTTTACATATTGGTTGGGGGAGGGGGGTTCAGAGACGTGCCAGGTGAGAAGGTAGCCTGGGGCTGTAAGGGAAGTGGGGGGTGGTCTTTGGTTACCGTGGCACCCCACCCACTATGAGATCAGACCCGGGGAACACAGACGGCTCAATCAGGGTTCAGGCCAGCTCCTTTGGATGGCACTGCATTTGATCAAACAGATGACTGGAGATGATTCAACGTTCAGGCCTGTAATCTAAATAGATGGATGCTCCCGCTTCTTCTGGGTTGGGGTGGGAGGTTGATGCGCGTATTATCCAGGAATGGTGGCGAAATGTAATTCATGTTAAGCATATGTTTAAAGACCCCCCCTCAGGACATAATGAAGTTCGTAATCTGCAGGACTGCACTGATCTTCTCTCTCTCATTCACTCTCCCTTTCTCACTCTTATCGCTCTATCTATCTCTCACACTCTCTCTCTCGCTTTCTCTCCAATGTGCACTCAGTCTTTCTGGTTTAATATGGCTGTGTTAATTATCTCTCACTAGCGCTTTCTCTCTACCTCTATCTTTTGCGCTGTCGCCCTAGTTAAATATGGTTTTGTGAGCTCTCTTCCTGTCTTTTATGATCTATCTGGTTTCATCTGGTTTTGTCTGGATCAACTGCCTTGTTTTTATTTGACAATGTTTTGTTGTTTGTTTTTCACTACCAGAATCACTGTTGGTAACCTTTAACCTTTGACCTTACTTTTAAAAGATGAGGCCCATCCAATGATTGCCTATCTGGTGTTTACAGTCCTATCCTTATTTTGTGACTCTATGCCTTATTTGAAGATGTTGATATTGTTCTTATTTCGTGAAGTATTGCTCTAAGAGTGTCTTGTGCACGACTAAAAAGGGTTAGAGTCAGATATGATGTATGACATATCTATAACTGATCATATACGGCATAATGATGATACAGGGGCTTTGGTTGAGTGCTATGTATGCACCCACCAGCACAGCTCTTTGATAAACTGGAAGCACTTTGGTCTGCCTTTGTGAATGTGAGGCCTTGACTCTGACCAGCTCCTCAGCAACCTGATTGTTGATACCTTTTTCATACTGTTTTCATTCATTTTCACTAAGGGGCCTCCATATAATAAGTCCCAAAAAGTATTGTCCGCCTGACTTACCGATACTTAATGTAGTGTTACCCACTGAGCGATGGATCATTGCAATAACTTAGACATATGTCAATCAATTATTGAAATGAGCATTGACCTTGGGCTAAATAATCAAGGTGAGGGGTTAAAGGTAATTTTTTAGGCTTAATATTTGGCAAATCATGGTTTATGTATCTTCTCCTGATTCAACTTTGATTTTACCTCACCGTATTTCATCTTTGTTAATTAAGAAATTGTGAATTTTGTCTATTTTCCATGGCATTTAAGTGCATTTATTTGTATTTGTATGTTTAAAGTGATTGCGGATAACTATAGATACCAGTGCCTGTATATTCTTACAGTGTTTTATGAAGAAATACGTCTTTATCGCACTTAGGGAAACGAAGTCAAACACAGTTTTTTTTTATCTCCATCAAATTAGTTTCCCATGCCTTATCTTTTGAATATTTATTACTTTTTATTTTCATAATGCAACAATGGTTCCTTTAGCACTGGAAGCAACCTACTGTCTGCTGCCCCTGGATATTGCTCTTTTCTTTGAAAAAGAGCAAAATTATAATATAAATGTCCTTAAATAGAGGCTGATTTGAAACCGAATGGAGCACCAAACCCTGCCTGGTCTTGCACCTCAGCCCGCCCTAGAGATATGAAGCTGTCTTCTAGCCTGTTTACATGCTGTGGTCTTGGAACTAAAGTAACTCAAATGTACGGAATGGAATGGTAATAAAATGTGATATTTTTCTATGAAACACCTTGAATGGGTTTCTTTTTTAAGGTAACTTTCCTTCCCCCCCGCTCTGTCAGTCCCTCTTCCCCCCCCCCTCTCTCCCTCCCACTCTCTCTCTCTCTCTCGCTCTCTCTCTCTCGCTCTCTCTCTCCCACCCCCCCCCCCCCCCCCCTCTCTCTCTCTCTCCCCCTTCTCGCCCTCTGAATGAATGAAGATCTAGACGATGCTTATCACGTAATGAAACTCTCTGGATAAGGGTCAGTCTCGCTGCTATCGGTCTCTTTTGATAAAGCAAATAAGGGGAATAATGGCGGCTTCCCGCCACGGTACAGAGGACTCCCACCGAGCGTCACTCAGGCGTGCTTGATGCTGTCGAGTAAATACCTCCCTCTAAGAAGTGGTTTCGGTGTAAAGAACTGTGTGTGAGGTGGGCGTCAGATGGCCATCACTGGCAGCAGAGAGGGTAGTTTGACGCCGTACCGGGCCGCAAAGGCATGCTCTTGACATAACACGAGATTGGGTCCGGGAGTTATCACCTTCTGTTGTTGACTCTGTGAAGTTCTCTGTGCTCCCCTGTTCTCCTCAAGGCCCAACCTTGTTTTCCTTTCTCTCCTTGGCAGATCCCAGACCTATTGACTTTGGAAAAGACACTGTTTTCAACCAGAAACCCCGCTTCAACGGAGGTGAGGCTCCGGTTACAACGCAAACACTTAATCTCTTCACCTCCTCTCCTCTCCGCATCAATCCTCTTCTCCCTCGCCGCTCTCGGCCACCTTCTCCTCTCCTCACTCCTTCACTTTTTCCTTTCTATTGTTAATTTTCACAGTAAGATTACATGGCTAGGCAGGACAGAGTCCTCCATAAGCCTCATTAGGAGAAGGCTAGCATTAGCTCTGTTTCAGGGCTAATTCGACACTTCTCCTGCGTAGAAGTAGCCCCTGAGCAAAGCTAATTCTGCATAGCACTAGCCCTGGAGCAGCGTTACGTCAGAGAAGTGCTAAAGCTATGCAGTTTTAGCCCTGGAGCAGAGCTAAAGCTACATAGTGCCATCCCAGAAACAGAGCTAATGCTACATCGTGTGAACCATGCAGCCCAGCTTTGCCTCTGGCTCTCAATGTTTTATCTTCGTTACAACAAAAACCAAGCCTCTGGCTACATACAGACTCAGGTCTATTTAAGTGTGTGTGTGTGTGTGTGTGTGTGTGTGTGTGTGTGTGTGTGCGTGTGCATGTGCGTGTGTGCGTGTGCGTGTTCGTGTGTGTGCGTGAGTCTTTGTGAAACTTCAAGAACCAAGAAAGACAGGCACGTTCCCTCTGGGCATCTGGGAAAAAAAACTGCTGTCTCTAACAATCAGTTTATTTCATGTGTGTGGCTGTGTGTGTGGCTGTGTGTGCGTGTTGCATACTTCTTAAAAGGAGTAGAATCAAGTCTCTTGACAGGAACAACAGAGGACACTTCGTTCTCGGCTTCAATCTTACTCTTATTTACTACGTATACTTCCCTAAATGCAGTCCTTTACTGGTGACTGGCTTGTTCACGTGTCTATATACATAACTGTATTAGACCCAGTGACACAGGCACCACACACCCTTCAGATTGTTAGTTGTTTTAACACATAAGACATTTTGTGGGGTAGCTTAGCGTGATTTTTTTTGTGTTTGAAATCGTTTAAGCTATGGCCCTAGATAGCTTAAACGATCAACGAGGGTTTTGACGATAAACGTCAAAACCCAAGAAAGACATTCACAATGTTTGCAGTCCACCTGCTGCAAGATTGGTCTAGCCCCTACCTCTAGCCCTCACCTACATGGAATTGAATCTATCCACTTTGTTGAGCAATTGCAGCATGCTCTGTATATATTCTGTTCTATAGCAGTCCCTATACTTGCCTATAGCTGACTGTGTACAAGGACCTGGAGTCTGGCTCCTGACTAGTGACACTGAACTCATAACATGGTTATGAGTTTGTCAGGATTCACAAAAGGCTGCCTCCAAAAGATTATTGAACACAATGTTAAAATGAATCCACTCCAGTTTGAGAGAAATAAAACCCTCTGCTAAACACCAACTTTAACCTATCCTTCCCCCCCCCCGCTCCTTCCCAGGCTACGTCTTCCCGGGATGGCCGCCCTCCTCTTCCACCCCGTCGTCGGCGGACCCGCCCTCGGTGACCCTGGTGTCGGAGAAGGACAAGGACAACGCCTGGCTGTACTCCCTGGACCCCATCCTGCTCACCATCATTGTGATGAGCTCCCTGGGCGTGGTGCTGGGCGCGGTGTGCGCCGGCATGCTGCTCTACTGCACCTGCTCCTACAGCGGCCTGTCCTCTCGCTCCTCAACCACCCTGGAGAACTACAACTTTGAGCTGTACGACGGCATCAAGCACAAGGTGAAGATCAACCAGCAGAGGTGTTGCTCCGAGGCGTGAGCGGGCGGGCGGACGGAGCCCCCCCCCCCCCCCCGCGGGGGTCTCATGGTGAGGGGAGAGGCTGGAGGAGTGGAAGGTTGGACAAAGGACTGATGAAGGGGGAGGGGGGCGTGGATGAGGGGAACAGGGGGGAGGTGAGGAGACGGAGATCCATCCTTGTTCCCGCTCCTTGGAGTACGTCCGAGATGCGCTTGTTACGTCTGCTCCTGTGATTGTAAAGGATGGGAGTCCTCTTCGTGTACGCCTCATGATGGAACCGAAGCAACACTACTTAGATGAGTTTCAACGGCTCCTCAACCAACCCACCCAATTGCTGGCCCCTCACCCCGCAAGGCCCCGCTGGTTTTGATGTCCGAAGGGGGAGAACTTTTGAATGCCAACCTCCTCCTTCTTCTTTGCTGTTGATGTCTGATGGGGGGAAAGACTTTGAGCTCTGTTAACCCCTGACCTTCTCATGTGCCAAGTGTATGGAGTCCCACCCCCTCCCCCGCCCCCCTTGCGCCTGCCCACCCTCACCTGCTTTTAGGCCTCAATCCGGGTGGGGGGGAGTGACTGGATGGATTACCCCCTCTAACCAACTCCCCAGCTCCTCCTCTGCCTGCAGGAGAGAGTCTGCTTGATGATTAAAGTAAAAAAGCCTGTGAATGAATGAAGGAATGAATAACATGAATGACAACTTGAACGACCAGCATTGAAATGCAAACCCACCGGCCAGCAGAAGTCGGTAAAATTGTGACAATCTGGGTGCTTGGACCTTGGGCTAACGCACCAATAGAGTTCTCCAGTAGAGTTCTCCAGTAGAGTTCTCCAGTTTAGTTCTCCAGTTTAGTTATCCAATAGAGCTCTCTGATAGAGGATTCTGACATGGACTTTCTTTGAAAGAACAAATGCTAGTAGTCCTCATCCACTTGAATTTCAACGTTTGCCAATGATGACGAGAAGAAAGATTCAAAGGTCCACCTCAGACTGCAACGGAAGACTTTGGTACTTCTCCCAATGGACCTTTTAGTGTGGGTTCACACCATTCAACTCCATATCAAACGAATGCCTATCCCCCTCGCTTAAACATGTCATGATAATGACAGTAATCACAACAGTTATAACAACACAACTCAAATGAATCCAGATTTCTAAGAGCGAAAACCTGATGAAATGATGAAACATTGATGTCTGTTTGTTTGTTGAAGGCAGTTAATAAATATGAGTTCTATCAGTTTGAAAAGCCGGGAGTACATTAGCATGTCGGTTAGCTTACTAGCGGTGCTCGCTCGCTACTTGTTCGGTCTGCGCTTCGTGAAAAACCAGTGGCATAGAAGAGTGATGGTGATTGTTTGGTTGTTTTCGGTTTTGTTTTAGCATTGTGTCTCTTTAAAAAATGAACATTTAAAAGACAAACCAGCTTCAGTTTTTGTAACCGCCCTGTAGGACATTTTTCGCCATTTTTAGACGTACCTTTATTTTTTAGTTGAGCACGATCCATTGTCACGTCATTGCTCATGGACGTAACTGTTTCTTGATTTATCTTCTTTTGTTTAACATATTTTCTGTTAGAAACGATCAGTTTAAAGATAAAAGTAGACGAGTAAAGGAAATGAAAGACAGAAATCTATCGAAATCTAACATGCTGTTATGAAGTCCTGCTTTAGATCCAGTATTCTAGAGTTTGTGTTTGATATATATATATATATATACATATATCTATTTTTATTTCTTGATTTTTGACTGTATGAGCGGCCGACATTATACAACACATTGGTCAGATACTGTGTGAACAAACTGCCAGTGATTGTTTTATTGCAACCTATGGATTGCCAATGAGCTGAAACAGTGTTCAAGATTTCCTTTAGTGGTGGTGTTGGTGGAGTGACACCCACCCAACAACTCCCCCCCTCCCCCCCTTTCCACACCCCGGTCCCTGAACAGAGGGCCGATGGAGTTGGAGCAGGCTCCAGAAGCGGAGGTGTTTCTTTGGACACACACAAGCGAGCCTTAAGCTGACCTACAGTACAACGCTGTATCGGATGAGAGCCATGGTGGACAGCCAGTGCTGCTGGAGGAAGACTATTACGGCCTCCACTGATGGAGCAACACACAGACAGAAACACGGACACACACTGACATACAGACAGATGCAGCGAGTGTGAGACACGGGAGTGTGAGACACGATGGGTTGCGAGACACTCAGAACATAAACAGACCAGTAGGGTGAAAGGCAAAGCCAGTATGCCCATCAGTTAGAGAGAAAGAGACAGGAAAACAGACAGATTAAAGCTTAATAACCCCCAACCTGGGCTTAAAGAATCACATCCAGACATGTTTTGTAAACTATCAGGGAGAGTTGATCTCCTTGTGTTGATGTTGCTTTAGTTTGGACCAGGCTCTGATGAAAGTTTCATTCCCAAATCTATAAAACGAGAGGAGAAAATGAAAGATGATGATTACCATTAGAGTGAGAAAGAGGGGGGATTGAATACTGTACACAATACATTCATAATTCCCATTCTCTCTCTCGCTCTCTCTGGCTCTCTCTCGCTCTCTCTCTCTCTCTCTCTCTCTCTCTCTCTCTCTCACTCTCTCCATTCAAGGGCATGTAACTCTATAGGCGGCAGTTCTATTTTGGCCAAGTTAAAGGATGGAAGGATGGGATTATGAAGGGGCGTTGAAGGATGGAGAGAAGGATGGAGAGAGTGAGGGAGAGATGGAGAACATTGGGTTCATCGTGCTAAGCTTTCATTTGACTGTGGCAGACTGTTCTATCCAAGTGCCTTGGAGCCACTTTCTCCTCTCCCCCACTCAACTTCTGAACTCTATCTCTCTCTCTCTCTCTCTTCCGCTCTCTCACAGTCTCTCTCCCTCTCTCCCGCTCTCTCTCAGTATCTCTTCCTCTCTCTGCTCCTTCCCTTTTCCTCTGTTTCATGATCCACCATTCCATACATTAACCTAGGTTACACTCACACACAAACTCTCTCACTCTCTCGCTCTCTCTCTCTCGCTCTCTCTCTTTCTCTCTTTCGCTCCGTCCCTCTCTCTCCTGCCTGGTGTGGCTTATTCTCGCTTTCTTTTTTGATATCCAGATAGTTTTATCGGTTCTGTTCTGATGGACGCACACATACATTCATACACACCATTCATACCCACACACACACACACACACACACACACACAGATGGGTGCTCCCATACACCTCCAGCACTGGCTACATCACTCAAACAGTTGTTTGTAGACTTTGTACAGAAATATTTTCTTTTTTAATGTTATTATTATTATTTAATAAAGCTTAAATGAAATAAATTATGTTGCCTTCTGTGTCTTTCTTATGTGGTATTTGTGTGTGTGTGTGTGTGTGTGTGTGTTTTGTGTGCATGCAAAGCATGCATGCATGTACATTATAATAATCACTATGTCCAATTTGTGTTTGAAGTACTTTCTAAGAATCTCCTGTGTGTATATTTGGCATGGAATTTGTTTACAGGGTATGAGAAGGTGTGTGTATGTGTGTGTGTGTGTGTGTGTGTATGTTTAATTAAAGTAGAGAACAGCGCCACAAAGTCTACTCTTGGCCCTTTGCTAATTTAAGTCATGTGGTCACACACACATACACCTCTCCACACACTTGTACAAATGCACGCACACACACACACACACTGCCTGTAAACACATACCATGCCAATCAGGCTCTATTTTAACTTAAAGGCCCTCGGAACATCAAAGGCCTGCAGCGCTAAAGGCCCATCGCTCCTCTAGCATTCATCTGGCCATTCTCGCTTCCTTCACACTCCCCCCTTCCTTCCTCTCTTCTCCCTCCTCCCTTCCTCTCTGCTCCCTCCTTCCTTCCTCCACTATGCCTCCTTTCTTCTTCTAATCACCCTCCACCCTTTCTTCTGTCCCTCCATCCCGCCATCCATCCAGCCCTTTCTCCATCCCTCCTTCCATTCCTCCCTTCTTCCAACCCTCAATCAATCTCTTCCTCCTTCCATCCTTCCCTCCATCTGTCCTTTTGTCCTTCTTTCCTCCCTCTCCTAACTTCCTCCTTCCATCCCTTCCATCTCTTCCTCTACCCTCCTTCATTCTCCTCATAGTAAATTCCTACCTTTCTAATCTACTCTCTCTCTCTCTCTCTTTCTCTAAACATTTACTGAAGCCAAGTCAAGTAAAGTTCAATTGTATCGTCCGTAATCACGTTAAGAGCCTCCTGGCTCGCTAATCTGATGTTAACCTCTCCCTGCACTTTATACCTACCCTCCTCCTCCGTTTCCTCCTTCCATCTCCCTCCCATCCCTCTCGCTCTCGCTCGCTTTTCATCGCCCCTCCTTCTATCTAGCAAAAATTCCTTTTTGCTCTCTGTTTATCTTTCCCCAAACTGTGTTTTTTCCTGCTCTCAATTTCTCAATCCCCCCCCCCCCCCCCCCACACACACACACACAAACACAAATAAATATGAGCTCTCAATTCTCACAAGTACTTATTTTTGTTGTTCCGGTTTCTCCGTGCCTGTGTATGTGTACATTATCAAGGCCTTTTTTTTGATTGGCTGTAAGTGTGTACAGTGTGATGGCCTCCTTTCTGATTGGCTGCATGTATGCATGCTTGTCTAGTGTGACTTAAGAGTTCTCTTGTTAGCTTAGATCACTGAACTCTCTGTCAGCACTTCTCATCTTCTCATGGCTCCTCCTTTATTCATCCTCTCTGGTTCTCTTATTCATCCCTCCATACTAACATACAACTTCCTCTGAAGATATTGACCTGGTTCTCACGCTTAGAAAGCACACACACACACACACACGTGCAGACTGAGCACACACACACACACACACACACACACACACTGAGCACAAACACACATCCACATGCACACACACACTGAGAACCCCCCCCCCCCCCCACACACACACACACACACTGAGCACATACACACACACACACACACACACACACTGAGCGCACACACACACACACACACACTGAGCACACAAACACTGTGCAAACATACTTTAGCATTGATTTGTACGAACACAGATGTTGGTACAAATGCATAAACCTAAGTGTTGGTACATAATGCTCCATTATTTTCAGTATATAAGAAGTAAATCTGGTATAATGCTCAGCCTTTTGGTAAAGACTCCCTCATGGACACTAGACTAGTGTCTCAAATTAAAAAGACGAACTTCTCTTTAATAAATTGTTCTCCACAGTTTGCCAGGCTTTGGCTGTAACCTACTAACATAGATTTTAAAATTCTGCTTACATACAGGAAATATAGCACAACCACACATTCACACATGCATGCGCACATACTCCCAAACACACACACACACACACACACACACACACACAAACACACACACACACACACACACAGATACGCACAAACACACACCAGACATGCATGCATGCTAACACATACTCATTTTCTTACAGATAGAGAATATTTAAACACATGTGTATTATTTACAGGAATTGATAAAACATTCAAACAGATTAAATGGGTCTCATACATATATAAGAGACTTGGAGGCTCAGTTTGTGACAGCTTTTACATAAGGGCTGACACATTACCAAATGGTACTGTTAACAGTTCTCCTATTTAATGTTATGGTTTATATTTGAAGTATTTTTACTACAAATATTTTTGATGAGAATAAATTATATTAAAAAAGGACTGAATAAATTGTTATTTACATATAGTCGTTTGACACTTAATTATTGTTAATGTCAAATTGCGAGGAAAGGCCTTTCGGGGTTTGTGTTTCTCACTTGCAGACACTAAAGAAGTTATGATAAAGTAATACATGATCTTAAAGTGTGGGTGAACGCACTGTTTTAGCTGGAATACTTTGAGATCTCTTAAATATTTTTTGAGGGTTGAGAGTATAAGGCAGAGTGGGGATGCGTCATTCCCCTGGTTACAACCCACGTCAACTTTGTAATACTTTTTTAAAGCCAGTACAGGTTGTGAGTATGAAATTTATAATGAGTAAAGTTTAATCGAAAATGTGGCTACTTACTATTAAGTGTCTGAGACACTAAACCCTAATTCGTGGCCATGCCTGTTTTTCCTAAATAACAGAATTATTTTAGTTACAGTGACAAAAAGGCATTGGAGTACTATGTTCATGATCTTAGAAGTCATACAAAAGCATAAAAAAAATGTTGGGTTAACTGACACTATTCAAAAGTAAGAACAAAAACAACACTGAACATCGACAATAGTAGACAACAGCAAACTCTGAATCCTGGCTCCAATATCTCCCTTGTGTAGAGATGTGGACTGGTTGGAGAGGTGTTAACATGTCCCAAGGTAAGTAATACAAGTCTCGCTCTCACTTTCAATCTCTGTCACACCACTTTTGCCCACACAATAGATCCTCACTGAAGAGAGAAACAGACAGACAGACAGACAGACAGACAGACAGACAGACAGACACACACACACACAGACACACACACACACACACACACACACACACACACACACACACACACACACACACACACACACACACCCAAATGGGCCGGAAAAAAGTAGCAGGCCCCACATTTTTTTGCAGTACGTTGGATGCCCATTGGGGCAAAGCCCCTGATGATTTAATTCCCTCCTAAGGCCCTTGGGGACTGGGGGAGTCAAATCCTAATTTAGCCTCTGGCACCAAATGCCTAGAGCCGGCCCTGTATATAAACACACATACACACACACAAACACACGCAAACACACACACAAAATGCACACACACACAAACTTACCCACACATACATATAAACTCACAAGCCCACACACACTACTTACACCTTCCTCTCTGCCTTCTTTGTTTCTCTGCTTTTCTTAAATACAATTTTCAACCACCATTGAACATTTAAAACATGGAAAACTGCCATGTTCCATACACTACTTTAATTACATGTCATGTTTTCCTGTTTAGTTGTCCCCACTCAGTTGCATTTCAGTCGCTTCCCTCGGTAAGTTTCCCAAAGCACTTTGCATTTAATTATGATTACCTTAGCAGCCTAATTGATTTTAAAGAAGGGCGTCAAAGGGGCTGGAGGGAGGTATAAAGCAGGCTAGGAGTGCTAACTAGCTTTCTCTATTTTGGGGAAAAGAGCTTCCTTTTCATTTGGGTACGGGGAAGTACGCTGAGACGTTTTCCCTTTTTCTGGTTAAATGGATGAAAGGCATTAGTGTGCAGCCATACTACCTGAGACCGAAGGAGAAAGAGACGGAGACGGAGGGGGAGATGGAGAGGGAGAGAGGGAGAGAGTGATAAGGAGGGATAGACAGAAGGAGAAGGAGACAGATAGGGAGCGATAGAACAAAATAGAAAAATAGAAGGAGAGAGAGAGACAGAGAGAGCAAGAGAGAGAGAGAGAAAGAGAGAGACACAGAGAGAGAGAATGAGATTGAGGGAGAGAGAGAGAGAGAGAAACAGAGGGAGACAGAGAGAGAGAGAGAAAGAGAAAGAGAGAGACACAGAGAGAGAGAGAATGAGATTGAGATTGAGGGAGAGAGAGAGAGAGAGAAAGATGCAACTTCAAATGGCCTCTTCATCTGATGTCCCAAACTCAATGGCTTCATGCTGTTGAAATCAAATTACATTTCATCTAACAAAGATATTCTCTCTCTCTCTCTCTCTCTCTCTCTCTCTCTCTGTCTCTCTCTCTCTCTCTCTCTCTCTCTATA